>NW_015150779.1:336233-364303 GCF_000732505.1 Cyprinodon variegatus
TGTATAATATATTAAATTTCTGACTGTATATCCCTGTAATTATTACACACTGTAGCTTTAAATAAGTCAAAATAATGACAAATCTGCCATCTTACACTTTAAAGCCCACGCAACAGTTTCTTCACTGTCTCCAGGCTTACAGTTAAAAACATGTCATTGATAATGGCTGTTGTATATGCACACGCAATTCCCAAAATATTGTCATAAACAAAGTGATGTTACAAGAGACACATGAGTTTATGTGATGCTGTACAAAGAAGCATTGCAATTTTCCAAATCTCATGCACAGTTCTTTGATTGCTATATGAGTTTACACTGCCATTGCCTTCTGCTTTTCATGGCATTCATGAAACAAGTAGTGGAAACAGCATAGGTGATAGATCCCATAGTACCACATGTTGAATATATTAGCAAAAGGCCTTTAGGGGTAATTACTAAATATGAATGTTATTTCCAGATACCTTTTTCTCTTCATAAAGGATATTATCATTTAAAAATAGCCTTTTGCTATTATTCAGATTTTTTTTTTCCGTCAACATGTTTAGAATATGTGCATATAAAGTGTAACAGAAACAATAACAGATTAAATCTGTTTTGGAAATCATTTGTTTTCACATTATTCTCTTACCTTGTGTAGTTATTTTATTCTAAATAGCTGCTATAGTTCTACTTACTCACTCACTGTATACTTCATTGCTACTAATTTTTACTGTCTTAATTTTTCATATTTCATTAGCCTTGCCAAATCTTAAAGCCTTTCTGTCTTTTCCTTTTTCCCAACATCTGTTTGGGAAAAGGGAATCTAATTTATAGCCATGCAGTCTTATATCTAGGAAGATTTTATACATTTTAAACAATGTTTGGAAATCTTCCAGGAAGGAAAAACAGTCACAGTTTTTTTGCACTCATCCCATTTTTTTCCCTACCTATTTTCTTTCTGCTTTGTCTCCATCAACAAATTCCAATAAAGACAAAAAATCCTAAGCAAGAAAACTGAGATGGCAAAACAACATTCATTGAAAGTAATAGGTCTTACTTTTCCAAATACAAATAAAGAAAAGTATCTCAACAGAGAAACAGAGTTTCCATTCCCATTACAGCCGTAGCCCAGGTGGGGTCTCTTGACATTTTCTCTGCTTTGGGAGTATCTTAACCGAAGAAATAAATCAGTTCTAGCTCATGTCCTGGATATGTCTGCATGTTGGTCTCCTGAATCTGTAAGTCCAGATGCTTTTGAATCTACCCTCAATTGTTAAACACAGATCACAGTTCCCCAAGAATGCTTTTGTCCCTGTTAACACCTTTATCTTCCAAACATTCCTGTACTTTCACTGAACCTTTTCATAATAATGCCTGGATATATCTTTCTGGGAATAGCCAGCTTCCTCTGTAGCAACCTTTTTAGGCTTACCTTTAATGCAGATCATGTCAGTGACAGGTGGATGGTTATCAAATAAGAGCTTTTTTTTTTTTTATTGGTGTCATATAATATTTTCTGAGAGGCTAGAAATTCCTCTTAAATAGCTGCTTGTAAAAATGATCAAGCTGATTGAAAAAAAGTTCATATTATTTACACGCTCTAATTAATGATAGCTTAAAGGTAAAAAAGACAATCTTTTATTTCCGGGTGGATCATCTAAATAAGTGGCCCTTATAATCATCAGTCATTCTGGTGATATGTTTTCGTATGGCCGTCCTATGTGCCTTCCCCCAGTTAGCCATCTTTTTCTGCGCATGCACACTTTCAGGCATTTATATGTGGTGAGCTATGGTTTAATTGAAGCTATTCTTTCTCACTGCGGTTCTTTGAAAATGGCAAAGGGTCATAAGAACATGTCTACGAAGTGTATGAGAGGAAAAAAAAGGCCTCAAAAGAGGCAGATATATGCTTTGGTGGAGTGCTCTCCTTGCAAGGCATTATGGTATTTGCCGTGACAGCAGAGATGGCGTAGATATCGTGCAGGGGAGGAGGAGTTACATGACCAAAAAGCAAAAAGCAGTGACCATCTGTCCAAAAGGTAAGTTAACTGATTTAGTTATAAAAACGTATACTTTGTTTTACTGATATTCAGCTTTAGGTAGTGTTCATCACACAGGTTCACAAAGTTGTCAAGAACAGGTCATTGAGGATTCTCTCCATCCTGACTGACTACAACAGTCAGGTCATCCGTTAGCTCCCTGTCTACCACAGAACAGTGGTAAACAGGGAGCTTAATAGAATAAAACAAAAAAACGTTACCATTGGCAATTCAGCTCTAATTATTTCCCTTAAAAAAAGTCTTGCTGTCTCTCATTCTGTCACAGCCAAAACTAATTAGATATGATTCTGCTATGTCTTTGTAGAAAGTAAATTTTCTTAGAAATGTTTTTAAATCTTTATGCTTTCTATGCTATCATTTCTAATCGTCTCACTGATAATGGATTTCAGATTTCTAAGGTGCTGACCAGCACCTTTGAGAGAGGAGCACTGTTGTCAGTAGATCTAAAATAAATATTGAAGACATGATCAGTTTCTAAAGGTGCTATTGACATAAATTTGTCAGCAAATATAACAAGTAAACCATAAACAGATGGAAAGCAAAACAAATAAGCTCAAAAATGCAGTTATGTGGTTCAGTCTAATGAACCACGTAACATCTCACGATGGGTAAAAGCAAAGGACTCTCTAAACCTTACTGTTGTAAAACTTCAGATGGCTTTGGGGACAGAAACATTTCTGTACTTCTGAATGTTCCTGTGAAAACTGTAAGGGTTGTTATCCAGAAATGGAAATAACATAATCTGACCATAAACGAGTTAGCAGCAGGAAAGTTTAGAGGTGGGATCATCACCAAGTTGGATCATCACTATACACACAACACTCATACAATGAAAGCGAGGATGAAAGGAAAAGTGTACCAAGCCAGCAGGACAATGATCCGTAACTCACAGTTAATGAAAATTTCAGCTGGCTTCCAAAAAATAAAAAATAAATAAAGCTACAAGAAAAGCCCGGCCGATGTTGTATCCAAAATCAGTGTGGAAAAGTTCATAATAGAGGCCCAAGAGTGTGTGGAGAAAGCATCCAAAATCCCACCCGAGCAATTCATGCGACTACTTCTCCACACAGGAGGCATCTTATGTTATTACCAACACAGGCCCTTTGTATAAAGCATGAACTCAATATCATTAAGCCTGTTCAATACCTTTTTATTGTGTCATTTCATATTATTACAAGCTGTAGGTATACTACCTGGTCCCACCTTATAAGTTATGCTGTGTTTCCCGCCTCATGCATGTCCTTTATTCTGAGGGTATGTTTTCCTACTTGTCTGCTTTAACTTATGTTTAATTCTTGCATACAGCATTATTAACTAATAAAAACAACACACATGTAATAATCTATTGTAGGATTCATGTAAAGCTGCTGCTCTATTAAAAACAGCTTCATGTACACAAAGACAGAAGAGAGATACCTACCTATTATTTATTCAGTAAAAACACAACAGGACAGGTCATGGAAGCTGTTCAGTCTAAACAGCTGATTAATTATTGATAGTTAGTCTGTTGTAGTCAATATTAATTGCTTTCTCTTGTCACCGCTGTGGGGAAAGAAGGGGGGACAGGTGCAGTCACGTATGTCTGTTTGAATGCAAATAGAGTATAGATGATGTCAGAGTTGGCTTCGTCAACTGGCTAATGTCTGGTTATGTGTGAAGAGTCAAAGTGGGGCAAAGCTCAGGTTCTTCTCTTCCAGCCATCTCATTGTTCCATACTCTTTGCATATCAGATGTAATTTCTCTCAGGCTAAAAGCTTTTCTGGGTTTTTAGGACAACATTATTTACTGTGTTTTCTTTATTACTGATTGCCTGTATTTATTTGCTATCAAAGGGACATCTGTCTATTACTATAGAGTTATTAAAAGAGGATGTCCTTCTTTCTTTTGTCTTTAATTTTTAAAGAATGAAGATGGGAAATGCGAGGTTTCTGACATGTATTTCTGCTCTTTGTTGCATGTCAAAGTAAGGACTAGTTGTCCTACTTTTTTAACTGCAAGCATCTGCTGCAGCTGATAAGCTGTTGTTCAGCTGAGCAGACTTACCACCATGACCATCTGCTGCAAAATAAATCTAAAAAATGTCCTAGAGCTGCAAAGTTGGATGATAATTTGTTTATATGCCAACAAAGGTGTCTGTTCCTGATTTGATTCAATTAAAATAATAGAAAAATAAGACATGTAAAAAAAAAAAAGAGAAGTTTTTGTTTACACTCTGGAGTTTGCATTGGGAAATTACCCTGACCTGACCTGCATTTGGCAAAGCAAGCAAATCCAGTTTGATAAGATGCATATTTCATAGCATAACAAGTGTTTCTTGGCACTGATGGATATTCTGTATGCAAGATTAAAAACTACACGCGCAAAGAAAAAAAGCTCTTTATATTGTCATCTTCTTTATGAATCATAAATCATCTAAAGGCTTTAGTGACAGCAGCCTGAAAACCATCTGTAGAATCCAGTAGTAATTGGTTATACTTTAGTTTCCTTCGAGACAATGAGAAAGAAAAAAGAAATTATGGAAAAGAATCGTTTTGATTACCAATGTGCCAACTATAGCTTTTATATGGCCTCAGACAATAAATCAAGTGATTATCTCCACTGAGAATAGTCGTTTTACTCTATTTGTATTTCATCTTAATTACAACCACATGTTTAAAGGATTCCACAAAGACAAAAGTTTAATATATTTCAAGTTAGTTCACATCTGAATTGAAATATAATTGTTAAAAAGATTTAATACACAGTGTCTCAAAGTAGACTATTTGCTTTTGTAATGGATGCTCTAAATTAATCAATTTATTTCATGGGTTTAATGTCATAAACTCACTAAAAATAAAAGTCTAAATATTGACAGACAGTATCTCCTGACAGAGAAAAACTGACTCTAGACATTTCACAGCATAAAATCCAGAAATGGAGACAAGAATCAACAGATTGTAATGTAAAAATGATAGAAACAGTCTCTGTTAGAGTATATTTTGTTTAAGACAAATATTTAAAAACTGCAGGAATGCATTCATTATAACAAAAAAAAAACATTGAGCAAAAAAAAGAAAAGAATAATAATCCAAAAGACTGATGAATGTTATGATTCTGCTGCATTCTGTTTCCAGTGTTGGTCTAATAGACCATCATTATTGTAACGATTTACTAAATAGACACGTTTCACAAGTTTTCTACAAGTTGGCCAAAAGGAACATTTATTTATTAAATTGGTACTCAAGCCCACCCAAAGCACATCTGGGTGTGAATAAATTACCTACATAGCAGTGTGAAGTCTCTTCCCATTTATTCCTATAATTGGTTTACCCTTAAGCAAAGATTTGATAAACTGATGCACTATTCACCACTAGATGTCACCATCAGCCAGCACCCTCACCTGTGATTACAGACTAATGGGGCTCATTATAATGTTAATATTTTGGAACTTAATTATTAACTCTATTTTGTAGGTACATGTATTACTTAAAAAGGTAAAACTTTGAAAGTACTTTCCTTGTTCTAACATGTATACACAACCTACAATAATTAAAGTTTTGAAAACTTTTAGCTGTGTGAATTTTTTTTTTATTAGTTATTTAGTAATGATGGAATAAATGCCAAATGCTTTTCTACTTTTTAATTTATTTATTTTTATTTGGTGACTAATTGTCACTTAAAATACTTAAAATACAGTTATATGTTTTCTTTGTTTTGTTTATTGCTTTCTTTAGGCAATATATAATACCATTAGACAGAGAAATTAAAGAACAAGGGTAAAATAAGATTATCTCTTCAATATTGAAGAATAGTGCTTCTAGTTAATACCCCCCTAATAAGTTAAACTTAGTGATACATTTTGGGTTTATATTACAAATCTTCGCCCAAAGAAACGAACCACAGTCCTTTTTTTGAGCATGTTGTTGGTAAACCTGATGCCACTGAATAAGTTATACAGCTTTCCTTCCTCACACCTGCTGTGTCCTTTCTTCTGTTTTTCTATTTTCCTGCCAGTCTGTCTTAGATTACTTTTGAGTTATCACCAAGGGAATCAATAACAAAAGAACACACAGCTGCTCTAAAAATACATTTATATTAGCATTCATGTAGAGGTGCTGTCTTCTATATATATTTAAAAAAAAATGAATGTACATGAAGCCAGAGGAGAGAAACCTGGACGGAGTTTATTGGATAAAAAGACAACATGACAAGTCATGGAAGCTGTTAAATCTGCACAGCTTATTAACTATTGATAGTAAGTCTGTTATGGTCAATATTACCTGCTTTCAGTTTATCTCTCCGACATAAGCTGATGATTTGATTGCGTCAGATGTCAAAACAACAGAACATTTCTCTCCAGATCTAAAATATCATAAATGTTTTATTCAGAAGGCTGTACTATCTTAAGGAGTGCATCGATAAGATATGTGTGTACTGGATTTGCCAACACTGACACACTAGATAAGTTCTACTAAGGATCCACAAGGAGGCTTTTCCGTTGCCACTGTCCATCCATCTAAAAGAAAGAGGTTAGAGCCATACTCGCAGTGGAATATCTAAGTGAAATTTACAAGTACTTTCCCATTCAAAATTATGGGTGAAGGAAACAGTACATTAACTACAGAAAAAAATCATACTTGAACTATATACTATGTTTATCTAGGTGTTGCCCCATGATCCTAGAAAATATATGAAAAAAATTGAGAACAGATACCTATACATACCTATACATACCTGTACATACGCTCTTTAGAATACAGAGCCTATATTGCAATTGCAATTGCAATGTAAATTAAACTAAATTGTTGTTGACAATAAAGTTGATTGATTCATTGATTGATTGATTGATTGATTCATTCATTCATTCATTGAAGCCAGGTTTTATTTGCTATAATGCAGCTGTTGAATCTGTTGTCTCAACGCATGGCTCTGTTCTTTTCAGATAGTCTAGTTTCCTCGAAAATATAAATGTTAGGTAAACTGGTATCTCTAAACAGAAGTTTTTTGTGTAACCTGTTTGTGTGTTTCTTTCTTTTTATGTGATGGACTGGCCACATTTCCAGGTTATGCTCCATCTTTCCCAAATAGACAGCTGGTACATTGGGCCTGCCAATTTGGAGCCAACACAGATAAAGACAAAGAATGCATTGTGACAACACACAAGATAATTGTTCCATATGCACCAAAACCTGCTCATTTTCTGTCAGCCATTGCAGTCCTGTGAGTTGTGCTGTGAAAATTATCCGTTCAAAAGGGGAAATAACAAACTATAAAAGAAAGAAAGAGTCATGCAAAAAAGGCTTAAATTAAAAGGTTTTAATGCAGACTAAACTGAAACATTTGCTATTTAAAACAACCTTCAATTTTAGTCACACAATAAAAAGCTGTTGATATAGTCTCACAATACTGTGAAATTCTGCCAGTTCATCTCATAGCTGTAGTTTAAATTTTCTTTTATGATGGAGATTGCAAAGCTAGCAGCACCAACTTTTTGTGCAGTGACTGAATTACCTCATTTTTATTCACATGAGTGTAGGCCACATTTTTCTAAATGACTTCATAAAAAATATAGTTTGTAAAGCATTCTCTGGTGGCCTGCAAAGTGCCCGATCCAAGTTCAATAAAACACTTTTGACGTGTTTGGAGGATTGATGCATGATGATTTTGCATCAGTTGTTTCTTTTATCCAGCCATAATTCTACTACTTGGGCGGATTCAAGTGTGCTAGTACACCAGCTATCCAGAAATAAGGCATATTAACTTCAACATTTCAACAGCATCTAACAGTTTTTAAGCAATACGTAATTTTTTTTATGTCATATCTGTTATTCACCGTCTTCAGTTAGGAAAAAGTATTAATTCCCAACTAAAAAAAACTATTTTAGTATTTACACAAACTGAATATGTATCCTGCACCTTTAAGGTTTGTGCATGGACCAAATACAGAAACGGGGATTCTGTGCCAAAGATGACATCAGCATCCAGTCATGTGCTTTTACATCTGCTGCCCTGAAATCCAGACACACAAAGTAAAACAGATAAAAGAAATTCCCCCCAAAAAAACAGCAGCCAGAAATCACAGAAAGTAATCTCAAGGAATTCAATCAGCTACAAAAGCAATTATTCCTTTCACGTTTCCTGAAAGTGTTTCAAATCTTTCCTTGAAATAGTTAGTTTGCAATCTTTGGTGTAATCCAGGAGATTTTTTTGCATGTGCTTTGCAAGTATTCACATACTTCACTTGCTGTTTCTTGCTGTGCAACCAAAGGTATACTCAAGTAGAATACGTCTTTTTTCTGTCCATAAACTGAGTAAACATCAGATGACGGTGGGGATTAGAAGAATATTTTAGCAACTTGCTTCATCTTCATTAACCTTTGCACATGTTTACCATCAAACAATAATTTTTTCTGTCAGTGTGGAGGCATTTCCTCCACAGAGATAAGACAGTCTGCTTTAAATGCCTTTGCACGTGTTTCAAAAATGGAAAAATCTGACGCCATGCAGTATCAAATCACATTTATTCTCGCATTTGACAGTAATTAATACAACCTAAGGCATAATTAGTCCGACTGCTGCACATGTAGATGTAGACAGAGGGCAATGTGCCAAATGCAATCAGTGTCTCGGTGTTTCCTAGCGATCCAAACCAAACTTCAAACTGAAATGAAGGCAAGGCTCGTCACACGTAAACTCCAAAGTGAGTGAAATTCATTAGAGCACATTCTGCAGGTGGAGGACTGGAAAACGTCGGCCTAATCAGGCTAAACTGTCTGTTAGGGAAACAAATCATCAGCACCAGCTGCATGAGGATTTTTTTTTTTCCATAGCGGTACATAGTTACACATTCAGTAAGTCATAACACGAGTTATGAAATTAATGAAATACAGAGACTGCTTTGCTAAATTACTAATGCCTGTTGAAGTTTTTCACATATTCATTTGTTACAAGCATAAGGCCAAGGATACATGATTTAAAGCTATCTTACGAATAAAAATTAAAGATGTTTTTAGGGCATTTTTATTCATACCTTGCTCTTTAGACGACAGTTCCTTGCAAAACTTTTTAATAACTAAAAAGTTGAGAGGGGTGTTCAAAATTAATCGGCCTCTTTACATTCAGTTCCATGAGGATCTCTGAGTGATCCAATGTTGACCTAAATGACTGATGAAGATAAATCGAATCCAGTGTTAAATCTAGTCTCCCCAAAATGCACCTGCTCTGTGATAGTCTCAGAGGTTTGTTTAAAGCGCAGAGGGCATCATGAAGAGCAAGGACAACACCTCGGCAGGTCGGAGATACTGTTTTAGAGAAGTTTGAAGCTAGATTTGGATCCAAAAACATTCCCCAAGCTTAAACATCCCAAGGAGCACTGTGCAAGTCATAATAGTGACATGGAAATGAGTATCAAACCAACGGGGAATAAACAAAGACCCAACCATTCCTTCAAACTTTAAGCTCAAAAAAGAAGACCGATCAGAGATGCAGCCAAGAGGCCCATGATCCCTCTGGATGAACTGCAGAGGTGGAAGACGCTGTCCAAAGGACAACAGTCAGTCGTATATAACAAAAATCTGGCATTTATGGAAGAAAGACATTTCTTAAATATATGCATAGAAAGTCTCATTTAAATTTTGCCACAAGACAAATCAAACATTCAATTCAATAAATTATACTTTATTAATCTCCGAAGGGAAATTCAGTTTTGGTACAGCCCATCCAAGAAGACAAAAACACTTTACACAGACATTACAAATGGGGGGTGTGATGTCCGAGGCCTTGCTGCTGTATAAGGCGCTGCCCTTATATTAAAAAAAAAATAAAATAAAAAACGAAAGGGAAACATGTATAAGAAACCAAAAATCCAACTTTGTGGCAACAATTCAAAACGTTATGTTTGGTGTAAAAGCAATACAGCTCATCACCCTGAACACACCATCCCCACTGTCAAACATGGTGGTTATGGTTTGGGCCTGCTTTTCTTTAGCAGGGACAGGGAAGATGTTTAAAACTGATGGCAAGATAGATGGAGCCAAATACGGGAGCATTCGGGAAGAAAACCTGTTGGAGTCTGCAAAAGACCTGAGACTGGGATGGAGATTTGTGTTCCAATTAAACAACGATCCAAGATATAAAGAAAAATCTAGAATGAAATGGTTCACAAAGAAACATATTCAGATGTTAGGATGGCTGAGTAAAAGTCCAGACCTGAATCTAATCAATTCAATTCAGTTTATTTATGTAGCAGCAATTCGCAACACATGTCAACTCCAGGCACTTTACAGTTCACCAGATCATACAGTCAAATTGATTCAAAGTTTTCTATATAAGGAAAACCAGTTGATTGCATCGACCCATTGACTCGAATGCAATTCCTCACACTAAGCATGCTTGTAACTACAGTGGAGAGGAAAAAAATCCCTTTTAACAGGAAGAAACCACGAGCAGAACCAGGCTCAGTGTGAGCGGCCATCTGCTGAGGCCGACTGGTGTTCAAGGAGACAGAAGCAGAGATACAAAAAGCAGCTGTAAAAGGCGGCCCGGTCCAGGACACACACAGCCAGGCAGACAAGCTCCAAGGCAGCTCCCATGCCAGAGGATGAAGAGGGCACATCCACTCAGTCACGGCCAGAGAAACAGGACCACACTGGAAAACAGGCCGATCTCCAACATCTATAAACAAGGGTGTTGATGGAAGCAGCACAGCTGATGTTTACATCTGAGCTGTACATCTCTGCAGCTCCTCAAGTGTTATCATCATCCTCTTGGCTACATGTTCTTGTTCGATCATTCGTTTGGGTGCATTGACCAAAGCTCTGTTAGATGATTACACATTAGGAGAAAGAGTTATAACCAAACAATCCACAAACTTCTCTACAAGTTAACCCCTGACCTGTTTGGTACGTTCAGCCTTTCTCGCGATGCTGTTTATCTTTTAGTGTTCTCTGACAAGCATCCTTGCAAAACATATTTATTCTACGATTCAAAAACATACATACAAATATGTAGTATATAGTGTGTAAAATATATATTACATACTTGTAAGCTCTACCCACAAGTAAGGTGACTTCTGGAAGCAATGGGTTGAACTTGTAACTTGTGATTGTACTGAGGGATCTCAGATTAAAAGGCTTGAAATGCATGCCACTCTTCAATTTTCATTTGTAACATCAATAAACAGTATGTCTCTTTCTTCTGTGTCACAACTGTACATTTAAATTATAAACCTTAGTTCTAATGTATTAAACAATGCGTGCAATTGTGTCGGTGCAATGTGTGAAAAAAACATGATGGGTATGAATATAAGTCATTGTAAACTGAAGGCTTCTTTTTAGAAAAGAATTTCCTGCAATAAAGAAAAATAAAACTTTGAAAAATAGGTGAAACTATGAGACCTTTTTTAGTCTCTTTTGCCAGAGATCCTCCCAAATTTAGTTTTAGGTGATGTCTTATGCTGGAAACTCATCTATAAATGCCGCTATGTTTCAATTTATTTAATTTTAATATGATAACACTTAATCATAGCATTCTGAGGATCATGTCCACAGACTGACTGATGAGGAGAAATCTGAAACTTTCATTCAAACAAAATAGTTCATGTTCCAGTATAGTAAAAAAAAAGAGGATTGAGACTGTCGCCAGAATATTTTAAATGTACTGTTTTTGAGCGTAAAGGTAACTGGCTCACTCTATTAGTATCATCTAATACCTCATTCTAATCAATAGTTGCCCCTTTATTGGATCTTTTTCCAAACATCTCCCTTTGATGTTCAGAACTTTATCTGCGGGCGCACAGGAAAATATCTGAGAGGCATCTGGATCCATTCAGAGTTCCAGTGACAAATGGAAAAATTACATGCAGCACCTCTTTTAGCTCTTTGTAGGAGAGCAAAATTGAAAAACCTTTGTTTTAGTCACCCAAACCACAGTACTTACTTCATGCGGTCTTTTCTTTGGAAATCACAGACCACATCATTCAACTGTGCAATGTCTCACCAAAAGGAAATTTGAATGAAAATGTGTTTAAAGCAAAGGTTGAAAATGTACTTTTTTTGTAAGCTATGCGTGTTTCTGAGTGAATTAGCTACTAAAATAAGAAAAAGATGAGAAAAACACACACACAAAAATTCTCCGTATGAACCAGATCCCAAATCTTCAAATTAAAGCACATCAAACAGAAATAAAGAATTAAGTAAGAGGCTTTAAACAGAATAATGTAGTAAGCTCTCAATAAAAATCTGTTTAATAAAGTGTCTGCATAGTGGCTACATCCTGAGAAAACCCTTAGGAACTGTAGCACATGTGTTAAAGTTTAATGTCCAAATGGCCAAATGCCCAGATGTAAGAAATAATTGAAATGTATAGCTTCAGTTTTGTTTTTTTCCTGTTATACTTTGTTCATCCAGTTAAAACTTAACTGCAAACAAAAAGAAGAAAAAGAGAAATCCCTTAATTCTCAGAGCTTAATGTTTTCATGGCACAAGGGTTGTTTTACATCTTCAGGTACTTTTTGACTGAAATACACTATTCTGTTGGGTTTTCATATGTTAGAAATAAACAGATAAAGAATGTGAGTGAATTTAATAAAATATACTTAACTAATTTTGAGAGACTAAAAGAATGAAAAGCTAGAAATACACTGCTTAGGTAAAAGCTGTTTCTGAACAGGACATCAACTAATTCCATATTCAGACCGTGAAATGTCAGTTTGGAAAATGTTTAACTTATTGAAAACAGATCCCCTATTTTTTTACAAGCGACTACTCGCCTAAAATAAGAATGTAAACATCTGCTTACGGTAAAGTCATGGGTTACAGTTTCAGTCATTTTAATAAGACATACAAATAGAGAAATTAATCTTAGGTAGCCCCTTAAGTATCAGCTTAGAAGTGTTAACTTAAGCTACCATAAATTTGTCTGCTCCCCTAACTGTACATCATAACTAGATAAAAGTTCTACAGTGAACATTTATTTCACTGGTGATTTTTATATTGCCAACAACAGTCACTGGTTTAAAAAAAAAGATGTCTAAAAAGTTTTAAATAAATTATATTTTAATCCAGTTTTTTTTTTTTTTTTTTGCTATTAATTATTCAAAGTGGGGGAAATTCCCATATTAAGAGATTGTTTTTCTTTTTTTAACAAAATTGGTTTGACCAGGACCAGTTTTTTTAGATTAAATATAACTGAATCCTTCACCAGAGTTCACCAGAGTTTCAATGAACTGATATTTTCTGTTTCCCGGGGTATAAATAAGACATAACACAGAAGGCCATTTGTTTTAGCCACAAGCCACTAAGTTGGACGAGACCCTAGGTTTATTTCACCGCCACCCACCGTGAGCATGGTGGTAAAAGAGATTGAAAACAAAATTTTCCAAGGCTCAATGTTCAAAAACTTCTGCAAGAAATGGCACCTTGGGATCAACAAGTCTTCATAACAAGATTTTGATGTAATCTACATGCAAACTGCCTTTCTGGGAGCTCCTGGTTTTTTTTCCTCCCAGGAAAAATTGGATCGACAGTTTCTCCAAAAATCAATACAACTGCCAGTTTTTATTAATGCTCATCTGATCCACCTGCTTCAGCCTGTATTTAACCAACCTTCTAATCAATGATCACCAGATTATTCGAGCCTGTAGTGAGAGTTTTCTAGCATATCTGTGTTTTTGGATTGCCTAATCGTGACCTGTTCTGCCTCTGGACCTCTGAGCCTGCCTGATCCCGTTCTGATCTGTTTGCACGACACCAGCATTGGCTTTGCCCTTAGGATTATCCTTGCCTTCCTTTTCTGCTTGGTTCTAATCCCCTGCCTGTCCTCGGACCTTCGAGACATAATACTCTCTGGGCGGCACCCACTTGTCTTGTTGGCAGCCAACTGGCTGGAACCAACCTCATCCTCTGAGCTTGGACTGAACTATAAGACCAAGTTAGTGACATGTTCATTCTCGTCCTCCACCAGATAGACATGGTCACTAACCTGTTGTCTCCTCCTGCAGAGGTTCCTGCCTTAGACACCGACGCTGTTCACTGTAGATCTGTTTTTAGTAAACGTTTTGAGAAATCTGTCTGCCTGCCTTGAATACTGGGTCCTATTGTTCTGAGCCTGACAACCATTATGTTTTTTTCTGTTAGGTGTTAGTGACACTTTTTGCTTTCACTTGTTTTTAGCTAAATATATATAACCACAAATATTTAGCTTGTTTTACTCAAAACAAAACTACTTGGACACACATTTTCATTGCACTTTTCTAAATAATGCAAGTCCTTTTGAAAATGAGTGACTTCTAGCCATGTTTTCTTTAATAAATTATACGTTGATTTTACAATGAATTTTAGGGAAATCTTTTTTGATTCACAAGCAATTAAATGCATTGACTGCATATCAGGAACACCTTCAACAGTCAGGAGTTGCTCTTAAATAAGGTGGTAAAAGGGAACCCTGTTTAAAAAGAGGTGCTATGAGGGCATTAACAGTGTCATTCACAGGCAGACAGGGGCTGACTAATTCCTGTGGCCTGGCACTCGCACACACAGTTGGGACACTCAACAGAACCTCAGCCACCATTCATGAAGCAGCGTGATCCAGAGATTACCACACTGTTTCAGCTGTCTTGCCAACTACCACACAAACTGCTTACAGCATGTGGAAAGCATGCACCCACACTAAAAAGACGGACCATGTGGCAAAGTTACAAGATGCGCTCAACAACTTCATCTTGCTGTATTATAGTTGAAGTCTTAAAGCAATATTCTCTTTAACAAAGAGCAGAAGTCCATAGATTTTAGTGTTCATTTACTTTTATTAGAAGCTCTACAGTAATGTCACTCATACCTGGTCTCAACTATAAAGGCTCTGGTCTTAAGCTAATTTCTATAATCTTCCCTACAATGAAAAAAGCCAGTTTTAGACAGAAATTGTGAATAACAATAAAACAGTTGAAGTGACCTTTTAGTTTTAATTTATGTATTATTTTCAAACAGCCATTCCAGCCAGCAAACGTAGCCTCTTGAGCTAACCTCATATAAGTGAATCAGTTAAGTTTAAGCTCTTTGCACAGACCTCCACCATCTGTGACCTTCTCCTGAGGCTCTTAAGTGTTCTCGTGTAATTACACACTGAAAAACCACTACACAGCAGCAAGAAAGACTCAAGCTTCATTAAAGGGCAGTCATGGTTAATTTTAGGGCTTTTAGCACCAACTTCCCTCTATGTAATACTAACGGCACAGTAGTTGATTGTATCCAGAGGGGCATTTTTTGCTGGGTTTTGTTGTTAAATTTTTTTCCAGACACCATCCACTGGTGGAAATTAGCAGGTGGTCACATACAGTATGGTACAATGCATATTTTTTGTTTAGAGTCTGTATAGCACATGGTGACTAGGTTATTAATTAACAGTGTTTAAATTTAATATTAGTCAAAATTAAAGGTGGAGATGAGGTTTTAATCTAGTTAAATGGCAGTTGGAGGTCAATTTAGCTTAGATTAGAATAATTTCTCTTATTCAGTTGTTTTTGACTGGTCTCTTCCTCTAATGATGCTTTAAAAAAATGACAACTATTAGTTCTAGGAATTAAAATAAAGCATGTATTTTAACTCAAGGAATAAGCATATGCTTATTCCTTGAGTTAAAACCTTGAGGAGAAAAATTACTTACTTACTAAGCTACGTCTTTTATCAGTGAGTCTGCTGCATGTTTTTCACATCTTATATTTAACAGCACAGAAAAGTATATCAAAATCTGTAGGCCTTAAATAAAAACAGATATTGTTTATGACCTGCAAAAGCCAGATGCTTCTTTGTTCACTTAATTTTAAGTAAAAAACTTTGTTAGTATCATAATTAATGAAAATAAATGATCTAATGTTTTTTTGCTTTGCTCCTTCAGTGTGTGCACATGCTCTTTTCTCTGCTCCCTGCTTGCTTGCACTTTCTGGTCCTTTTATATTCTTTTTATCTCTTAACCAAAACTACAGGAAGTTGGATTTAGTTATTTGATTTATTTTCTTTGATTTATTTATTTATTTTTTTTAACATGAAGTGGATATGGAGAAGAACCACCCGATTTAAAGGATGCCTACTTTCAGCACGAAGGATTTTGACAAGCTTCTACAGAAAATAGCTGTCATGGAGCTGAAAATCTAACAACTTGAGTAAACTATGATGTGAACGCCTTGTATGGAAATGAAACAACGCTGCCTGTGTTTCCGAAGGGGGACCACCAGCCCAGCAACTCGGCGAACAAACAGTTCCCTGACCTTGACCTTGGAAAAACTCATCATACAAGCTGAAGCCTTGGGCGACGCAGCCCTGAGAAAATCAGAAATACTGAAAGAGGATTACATTCATCTGCTGATGGTCTTAATGTCAAGGTGTTTCTCAGCGGCCTTCACGTGCCCATTAATTGTGGAGATGAAATGTTTTCCCTCTTGCTCAGTTATGTAATAAAAAAACAACATCAGCTACCATAACTATGCAGACGACACACAGCTTTACATCTTACACAGCTTACATGTCACCAGGTGACTATTAACCAATTCAAGCACTGAGGAAATGGTTAGAAGAAATCAATGCCTGGATGTGCCATCATTTTTTTTCAACTAAATAAAAACAAAACTGAAGTAATAATCTTTGGACCAATAGAGGAGAGATCTAAAGTTAACACACAGCTTCAGTCGTTTCAGCCAGTAACCACTGATCAGGCCCGAAATCTAGGTGTAGTGCTGGATTCAGACTTGAACCTCTGAAAGCATTTAAAGACAATTACAAGGTCGGCTTTCTATCACCTGAAGAACATTTCCAGGATTAAAGGACTAATGTCTCAGCATGATCTGGAAAAACTAATCCATGCGTGTATTTTTAGTCGAATTGATTACTGCAACGGTGTTTTCACAGGTCTGCCTAAAAAGTGGATCAGACAGCTGCAGCTGATCCAGAACGCTGCTGCCCGTGTCCTCACTAAGACTAAGAAAGTAGAGCACTTCACCCCAGTTCTAAAGTCCTTACACTGGCTCCCTGTATCTCAGAGAATAGACTTTAAAATACTTCTGTTAGTCTATAAATCTCTGAATGGCTTAGCACCTAAATACATCACAGACTTGCTATCAGTGTATCAACCCTCCAGACCACTCAGGTCTTCTGGCTCCAGCCTGCTCTGCATACCTAGAACCAGAACTAAACATGGAGAAGCAGCATTTAGTTCCTATGCTCCACTTATCTGGAACAAACTTCCAGAAAACTGTAAAAGTGCGCAAAGCCTGAGTTCCTTTAAATCAAGACTAAAAACAAATTAGTTTAGGATTGCCTTCCACTGTTCTAGTTAAACAGATAAACTGAAACATTATTAGTTCAACTTTCTATTTTCTTTAGTCCAACTGTTTTTAATATTCTTTCTTGTTTCTGCATTTTTGGCTGTTACACTGTGTCAAGATCAGGGATCTTGTGGGTCCCATATCGTGTCAAGGAAAGGGATCTTGTGGTTTGAGAAAACAACGTTGTGTTTGAAATAAATAGGTCCGGAGTTGGTAAAGACGTCATTGTTGGAGTCTGCATTTTTTTTTTTCTACTTGCTTTGATTCTGTTTTATTTTCCTATATTTTAATCATGTAAAGCACTTTGCATTGTCTTTGTACTGAATTGTGCTATACAAATAAATATGCCTTCCCTTGCCTTGCCTAATAGAATATTTTAAACCAGTAATATCTTTGCTTTTTTGCAACTTACATAAACTTTTTACTACCAATAAACAAATCGGTGGCCATGTTCTGCATTATAAATAACAAGAGCTGCTTTACATTAAGTTTTCTTTTTAAACATACTATTTTCATTCTAGGAAAGTGAGAGTGTTAAAATGCCCTAAAAAAAAAATCTTCCACAAAATGTAATATTTACTGCTATGGACAGGCTTTAACGTTTGATGCCCCTTCACCAACATTACAAGGCTTTTAATGTCCAACAGGGTCTCTGTTCATAGAGGTCACTATCTGACAGGGAGAAATACTGAGTGAAGTAAAATCCCTGTCAGAATGGAACAGGTTTTAAAAAGCAGCTAAACATAAAAATTCTCTGAAAAATTGAAAGAAAAGAAGCATACAGAGTTGAGAAGGTTGCAGAGTACCATGATGACAATTCACACTGCAACCAGTTGTCATGTGAGTTCACAGAAGGCACATTCACTTCACCTTTTGTAAAATATGAGAGGTTTAGAGAGATCTGTTACAGGGGAGCAGTGTTATTGATCCGGTCTGTTCTATTGGACATCTAATGATATATTAGTTCCTCTGCGTTTTTACTAAATTGCTCAGAAGATTTTTAAAGCATATTTCTTCCTTTTGACAAAAAAATATAAAGACATGGTTTCACTGCAGAAGAATCAGAATGCATGATGTGGTCAGCTACCTGACACATACATTTTTTTTTTCTACCCTCTAGGCTAGAAGAAAAGGATTTCACTATTGATGTTTTTTAAGGGGATAAGCCGTAGAACCTTTGCTGTAAACCTGAAGATCAAACCACGGGCCCTTGGTAATGTGCACCATAAAAAATAAACTGTTGTTTCCAGGTCTAGGTTGTTTGCTGACTGTAAAAGTTTAAATTTTTAAAAGTAGACTTACTTGGGGAAATTATTCTGTATGATCAGTGTTTGAAAGCTGCTTTATTTTAGAGAGGTTTTGTGGTGAAGCTTTTTTTGAATTTGTTGCAGTTTTCCTTTTTAAAATCAAATTTTAATGGAAACCTTATCTGTTTTCATGTGATGTTTTTACTAGAAGTTAATTTGAAAACTAAAATTGGAGGCAGTATTTTGATATTTCTAGTACACTTGGTTAAAATAAACCACTTTTTATATTAAAACCCACCTTCATCTGGTTTAATGTTACTTCATTTTTTTTCTCCACCTGAGGTTAAAGATACTTTGATCAGTGTCTAACGGATAAAATATGCAGTATACTGGTGTTCATAAATAGGTGTTAATTAAGTGACCATTCAGTGTACATGATACTGTACAGTTAAATTACAAAAAAAATCAACTCTTTTTATTCCTTTAAAAAAAACCTTGAAAGTCAGTTTCTCACCATAAATTCAGAGAAATCTGGTCAGGGTACAAATTGAGTTTCTGAAATCGAAATAAACTCTTTTAGCTTGTTACGACATTTTCATCTATGTGGGGGGGTTATTTATCATGTTCTGGTTAAAAAGAAACTGCAATATTACAAAGCCCAAAGTCAATCCTAGAAAAAACCTTTTACTTCTCACAAAAGTCATTTCTCCTAACCTCCCCGAAACGCCTCATTTGCGGTCCTATCTTTTTTCAATTTTCTTTGATGACAAATTTCGAAAGTATATCTGCATAATGCTTGCCTTGTAGCTATAGTGCAAGGAAAACAAAAAACAAACAGCTGCTGTGCTGAATTTCAGCTTGTGATTGATGAGACCAAACCGGTGCCTCAATGCTAAAATGACACAAAAGTTTCCTCTAAGAACCTATTAATACAAAAGCCAGAAATATAACCTCATCATCTATGCTATCAACAGAGGTTATGAGAGTAAAAGATATATTTATTAATCAAAATTGAAGAATTAGTGAAAATGTTTTATCATTATATCCCTTTTATCTCCTCTTTCTTTTATCTTTTCTCCTTTTTTTCAGTTTTTCCTTTCCTGTTCTACTTACATTGCAGTGTCCATTAATCTGTAAAACTCCCTGCATAATTATAATTAAGCCATGTATATGCATAAAACAAGTGGAACACTATGGCGATAGCCGTACTTCTCCACTTGTGAAAGTTAAATCTGTTGAATATATATATATATTCTGCAGACAGTATAATAGGTATTGATCTTACAGGGCATTATCTGCAGACATTATTTATTTATTCTGAGAAAACTTGACCAACAAAGTTAATTTCTTCCCTAAAAAACTAATAGTTTTCTTTGATTTATTCCTATAATATTGCAACAGGCTTGCTATTGCAGTAACCAGTCTGAAAGGTAAATTTAATGGCTGCTTTCATGCCCCATATACTGCATGACTCCGATAGACACACTCATTTAATTTAATTTAAAAGCATATCATATTCCTGATAATGAGATCTTGTTAATGGTGCTAACTCCCAGACTCATGGTCTTTCAACCAATATTTCAGATTATAACAATAATTTAGACAGTACCCTATAACAGATATAAGAACAGCAACAAACAGAGTTTTGTTACTTTATAACCTGCAATGACTGAAATTAACTGGCAGTTTCTAATATCTAACATGTAAACAAATGGAGGCAGATATTTGTGATTTTTAAATTCTCTGAAGTGTTGTCAGTTTAGTCGCAGTCATTCAATCTTCACAATATCCATCATAAATAACACTAAGAAGGTTGACAATAGGGTACATTGCAGTCAGATGTCTGATTGTGTGTTGCATGTATTTAACTTTGATGTATTTACATTTAAGTTAAGGATTAATGTTACCTGTAGGGCCAAACTGTTGCTTTGCCTTCCCTTTGACTAAAGCTCTGAGTGGAAGTAAAGCATAGATAAGAAAAAGAAAGTCTGAGTTGGATTTGGTCTGCCATTCTGGGCATTGCGTAGGTTTATAGATTTGCACGCCTGTCGTTATCACAGAGCATGATTTACACACAATCCTCAATGTAATGTGTTGGTGAGTCATTTCTGTGTATGTCCAAGCAATTCTATGGTTCATATCAGCTCTTCCAACACACTGCCAAAATGATTCTCAATGGTTCAATGCACCATATCTTACTTAAAGCAACTCTATCCTCATTCTTCTCTTTGAAATTCTATGTGTAGCAGACTCTGAATTTACCCCTTAAGTTTTACCAAACACTTCATCAAAAGTGTCTATTTGCCTACTTCTGTTGTTTACAGCACAAACTCAGTGGCTGATCTAAAATGAATGTCTTTGTAGCCCACATTCTTTGAGACAAAATGCTTGAACTCAAATTGAGTAAAGTCTGTGTTTCATATTTTTTTCCGTCTTCGTTATTTTGGAACACAGAGCTCTGTTTGTGTGTTGGTAAAATGAAGAAGTGTGTTTGACGAACATCTTGAAATTAATTTTCCAGGCTCTGTCACTGTTTAATCCTCAAAACAGCACTGCTCTGTGGTTTTCTGTGTTTTACCCATATTTTACCCAGTCTGGAGCAGGCAGTTCCCAAAGCACTGCTTTTTTTGCTGCTGCTAACTCCCACACAGTTCAGCTTAGGGTACAGTGGACATGCAGTCTTTACAGTAGACAAAGTTTTATTATTTTTTTTCTTTGTAGTTTTCTAAATCCTTTCTCTGTTCTTTGCTCTCTGAGGAGGAATACCTCAGGGAGTGCAAAAATGATCATTAATGGTTTTACAACTTATTCGAGTGCAAAATATGGTGTCACTGCATAAAATGTGTTTATGCAATTGTATATTCTTTTTTGAGAAGTAAGTCATTATTAAGACTAGCAAAGCTGTGAAATCAGCTTTTTCGCTGAACCACTTGTATACCAACCCCACCAAAGCTTATGCTAGACTGCTTGGTACAAAGATAATGTTTAAAACAATGTGTTTAACATGTCTTTTTTTTTACAAAGATATAAAGATACAAATAATGAGGTAAACACAAACTTAATGTCCAGTTAAAACTCCCTGAGGTCTCTATAGCTGACCTTTAAAACACAGCATCAGTTGTTTAGACCAAAATTATCAAAATTTCAGCCGAATAATCAAAGTACATGGGATGTTAGGTCACGTTTCTTTTAAAATGTTTGCATAATACAGTACCAGCAGCTTTCTTAAAGTATCCATATCTAACTTTACTGTTACTCATAGCAGAAAATAAGTGTGCATTGAAATTAACATTAAACAAATTTTTTAACAGCCATCTTTTCTTTAGTGCTAACCTGCTTCCCTCTTCCTGCTGAATATTGATCACCAAAAATAATGAAACTGACATCATTGTTTTTTAGGCCTGAGGCATGGATCATTTTTAACTACTGTACATATACCCTTAACTTCGGTCTCATCTGACCAAAATACCTTATCCCATATGTTTGCTCCTCTTCCTAAGTTGTGGCATCCTATAACTTGATTTTTAAGACTTCTTTTGAACCACAGCTTTTATTAACATATTCTAGCTATATAGCTCTTCTAGAGATACCATAGGCTTCTTGGCTTTTTCTCTGACTGATGCCTATTATTTTAAATAGATGGGCAATAATTGTTATGTTTAACGTGTGTAATTTTTATTCAGAGGTGGCAGTCTGTAGTACCGGGGCCATCAGAGCACCATTCTGTCTCCGTTCCTCTTCACCCTTTACACATCGGACTTCACCTACAACACGAACAGCTGCCATCTCCAGAGGTTTTCCGATAAGTCGGCCTTATTAGGCTGTGTTTCTGGGGGCAATATCAATCAGTCATCATGAGCTTTGTGGACTGGTGATAGAAGAACCACCTGTGTCTTAACACCAGTAAGACCAAAGAGATGGTGATCGACTTTAGGAGAAGACCCCCACCTTACTCCCCCGTGAACATCCAGGGCAGGACATAGAAACTGGGGAGAGTTTGAAATACCTGGGTGTTCATGTCAGTAAACTAAAGTGGACTCATAACACAGACGCCCTGTACAAAAGGGACCAGAGCCGCCTCCACCTCCTGAGGAGGCTGAGGTGCTTTGGAGTGAGCAGGCCCCTGCTTAAACCTTCTATGACTCTGTGGTGGCCTCAGCCCTCCTCTACACTGTTGTCCGGTGAACCCCTGGCAGCACAGAGCGGGACAGACAGAGACTGAAAAAAACTGGTGAGAAAGCCCACTTGTGTCCTAGGCTGCACTCTGGACTCAGTGGAGGAAGTGGCAGAGAGGAGGGTGCTGTCCAAGCTTACATCCATCATGGACACCTTCCACCCTCTGCACCAGACTGTAGAGACGCTGAGCAGCTCCTTTAGTGAAAGACTTTTACACCCTGTTTGTAAAAAGGAATGCTACCACAGGTCTTTCATCCCTGCTGCAACCAGACTCTACAGTGCCACACTACAATGGCAATAACTTGTGTAATGTAGAATGTACAATTTACTATATGATACCCTGTGCAATAACCTGTTTCTCTATATCTGACACCCAGTGCAATACATATATACATAAATATCCATCTATATAAATACCCATGTAAATACCCTGTGCAATAACCCTGTATAATAAAAAAAAGACTTCAGCTGTCATATGTGGACGCATTGTACATACTGCATATACCCCGTACACCTTCTTCTTCTCTTTTTGACTATTTGAGCTGATGTAATGAGTACATTTCTCCACTGTGAGATCAATCTCACAAAGTCTGCTGACCTATTTTGTGTTTCCCTTCAGCCCCATTTCAGAAAGAACGCAGGAAATTAGAAAATAAGAAGTTCTGGGATAAAACAGCCTCATCCAGAAAAAACACATTTTATTTTTCTGTTGATATATTTCTAAATCACATAAAAATCCACAAAAATACATTGGCTATATTTACTTTGCTCCATCACCATCTGGTAAGCTGCCACCACCGAATGGGACAAAAGCGTACCATTTTCTCTGCAGTGCAGATAATTGCCTGCAATCTTCCCTCAATTCTTGAACTGTATGCCTCCAGGACAGGCCTGTTGTAAAGACTTTAGCTGACCCTTCCACCCTGGATAAAAACTGTTATAGACTCTACACCCCAGCAGGAGACAAAGATCCATCTGGACCAAGACCCTACAGAAAAACAAATACAGCTTTTCCCTTTTGCAGCTAGGCTCTTTAAACAACACGTCCTCTTTGCAAATATCATGAATGTCTTTGCACATGTTCATATTATTTAATGTAATTCTATATTATTATTATATTATTATCATTATTATTGCATTTTTTTCAGTACAAAGCTTAACTTTTTTCTCTATCCTCTTATTATTTTTCACAACCTGCCTTTGTTTATTCCACATTGTGGACTGATCTTCAAAGACTCCAAAAAGGAGTGTGGATTTGCAAGTGCACAAATATTCACATTGTTAATAGGTGAAAGATTCCATTCTAAAATGATAAGAGACACAAAGTACTGTAGATATCTAAGTGAGCACATTGCGTGTTCTACTGGCAGTGTGACAGTGGCTGTAATGCTATGTTCAGACCGGACACACTTTGAGCAGCAAAAAAGTGTCTGCTGCTTAATTTTTTAAGCTTGTACACGTTAAAGTCAGACGCACCTTAAGAGCATCTTTGATGTGCGTCCAGTAAAGTGTGTCCAGATGTGTCTGATGCTTCTGCTGCTCCTGTGTTCAATGCCAGAGAGCGACTTTGCTACATTTGCTGTGACCAGTGGGATCAAAATATAACATAACATGGGAAAGTTGTCTTTCTCTGTTGATTGAGCCCCTCCCTGATAGAAAAGGAGCCACAGTCAGAAAAATACACAATAGTAGCAGTAGAGTTTCACATTTCAAAAATCTCTCTATACCTAGCGATTGTTAAAATTTGCATATCCTCCACCCATAAGTTTGTGTGTTTTGGTCATTAAAATATGATCTGCATTGACGAAGGCACACACACATAATTAAAGGTTTGCATGGTCTGTCTGCATAATTGTATGCATATGTAACACTGCACCTTCTCTGAAGATCTCTTGAGGGCATGCAAACAACTTTACACATGTTTTAAGAATTGTATACCATTTGAAGATCAGGCCCTGTTTGTTTCCACTGTATATTTTTGTAGTAAAGTCCTCTTACTTAGACTTAGACTTAAACAGACTTTATTATAATTTTGTACACACACAGTGTATACAAAAAGTAATTTCTTTCAGTACAGCACTCAAGACTTTACCATTTTTAAACTGCAGCAGTGATTACATGTAAGCAGCATATGATTTACAGTTTCCAACATTCAGCACTGTTTTTATACAACATTCAGCAGTGTAATGGCGGTGGGGAAGAAGCTGTTCTGGAATCTGCTAGACCTGCATCAGAAGCTTCAAAGTCTCGTCCCAGAAAGCAGCAGGGAGAACAGTCCATGGTGGGGGTGTGAGGGGTTATTTATAATGTTACGGACTTGGGACACGCAGCGCCTGGATGAAATGTCTTTAATAGAGGGAAGAGGAGCCCCAATGAGCTTCTCTGCTGTTCTCACCACTCCCCTCACCTTCTTCCAGTCTGAGGCGCTGCAGCCTCCACACCACACAGTGAGACAGCTGGTCAGAATGCTCTCTATGGTGTTTCTGTAAAAGGTTGCGAGGATTGGTGGGGGCAGGTGGGCTCTACTCATCCTCTGCAGGAAGTACAAGCGCTTTTGTGCCCTTTTGACCAGTGAGGTGGAGTTTAGAGTCCAGTTGAGGTTGTATGTGATGTGCACCCCCAGGAATTTGGTGCTGCTGAACACCTCTACAGCTGAGCTGATGATGACCAGTGGAGCGTGGTTAGGCCGGTTCTCCCTGAAGTCAATGATGATGTCCTTCGTCTTCTCCATATTCAAGATCGGATTGTTGTCTCTGCATCAGCCCACCAGCTGCTCCACCTCCTCTCTGCAGTCCCAGTCATTGTCATCTCTGATGAGGTCCACCACCATGGTGTTGTCTGCGTACTTCACGATGTGATTGGTGGTGAACCTGGGGATGGAGTCGTGTGTCATCAGGGTGAACAGCAGGGGGCTCAGGATGCAGCCCTGAGGGAGCCTGTGCTTAGGGTGATGACATCAGAGGTGTTCTGTGGACTGACTGAGGTCTGTTTGTGAGGAAGTCTACAGTAGCAGCCAATTGCAGAGGGGTGTATTAAAGCCCAGTTGTTCCAGTTTGCCCATCAGATGCTGTGCGATGATGGTGTCCCACATATATAGTACTCCTTTTTCTTTCTGATTCTAACTGATGTTTGTGGTGGCAATATAAATCATAAAAGATTATATTTATGCAGATTTCTTTAAAAAAAAAACCTTGACATTCTTTACTCTCAGCCAAATGGATGTAGTTTATTTGAACAAAAGTTTGACATTACTCAGAAGTGTCTGGTGTTTAAAAGATGTATATAACAATCAAATAAATCCTGCACCAAAGCTATGAAGCCACGTTAAACATCTTAAGGATTTAAATCTACTTCTTAGTCTGTTTGGTAAGCTGCCTCTTTGACTTTGAAAGAAATCTGACAGAAAAATCTCGCCAAGCAATGTGACACCCAGTGGACAAAGCCAAATTAAACAACATCTAACACTGAAAACCAAACGGTTTATCTTACTAAATAGCATGGGTTACCGACGAGGATCTTTGTGCCAGCTTGTTTAGTCTGCCATCGTGTCCTCAAGGGCTTTTGCTTTGCAGTCCAATAATAAATAAAATGTCAGCTTCAGGTTACACATTTTATATTTTTCATTTAATGTACTCCTTGTCTCTGAGAGTTTGAGCTTTACTCTGTTTATCCTTGTCTGTAACGCAATAAAAAGACACATTTCTAAATCTCTGCTGGGGCTGCAGCTCATTACTCACTGAGGATTCACAGAAATATTGGATGCTCCTGTCTGGATAAGTTACAAATAGAAGTGATCAAAACTTATTGTTTTATTGTGCCACCAAATAACAGCAAACACTTGTCTCTGGTGTCACTGTAAACATGCACACTTTATCAGAAAAGTTATGCTGCTATATTTAATTCTTACAAAGTCACAACTGTTTGAATGGGCTCTATGCACAACTCCACGACTTCCTAAACTTAAGGCAGCTCTTATGTTTCCTGTCTTTCATTACTGGGTTCACTGATTAATCCAGGTGTGTCTGGCCATCGTTACTGAGGCCACGCACACCTGGATTCATTAGTTCAACCAGTAGAAAAGACAAGAAACAAAAGAGCTGCCTGAAATTCAGAAAGTAGCGTGCTCAGTTGGAATTAAAGGGATGCATCCTCCGAAGGCCAGATTCGCTGACCGATTACGTCATAGTGCGGCTGAGAGGCCTGTTCAGATTGGAATACTTCTTTTTGCCCGTTGTGAAGGTGAGGTCAGGTGTATAATTTGTAGCCTTGGGTTTCCCATGATTCATTGTGGGTCCAGGAAAACCTGCTGCTCTGTGCTCAGAGGAAAATGGCACAGAACAGTGGTGAATATTGTAAGCGCAGTTTAATATGATTTAAGTATGTTAATAGTTCCGTCTGAAATTAAGTAAAATAGTCATATATTGAATCAGATATGTGCCAAGTAATGTTTGGTTTATTGAAAGGATTTTATCTATCCCTTTGTAAATGAGTTTTGCTGAGATTTAATGAAAGATTTTAATATATCTGCCAGAGATGGGGACTCGAGTTTGTGACTCGTACTCGAGTCGCACTTAAGTTGCATATTTAATGACTTTAGACTCGACTTAGACTTGCATTTGAAGGACTTCAGACTCCACTGAGACTCGTGATTTCTGACTTGTGAACAATATTTTATTTTTAAGTGTTTTTTGTTTTACTAACTTGACTGATCGCCGCTCGCCTTAGCCGCACACAGCAGAGGTTAAAAAAAAAAACGGCAGAGTGGCTGTCAAACTGTCACGTAGCACTGACGTCACTGACGCAACGCTACGTGACATATATGCCTGCGCGCCCGTGTGCATGCATGCATGATCGACAAGCCAAGCTTTAAAAACTTCATGGCAGTCGTAGAGGAGAAATATGTTGTGAATAATGTTGTGAATTGGCACTAAATAAATAAACTGAATTTAATTTAAAATACTGCCCGCCAAGTCGGTTCTCTCTGTTCCAGGGCATTAAGTTACAAAAAGTTATTGCCACAATGTTTCTTTTATGAAAGAATTGTTATTGTCCTAGTATTTATTTAGGGTTTTTCTTTATCTGTTGTAGTTGCTAACTTATATATATGTATTAATAAAAAGCAGGATTGTGATTGTTTTTTTTTTCCACAGCCCTCATTTTCACTTAAAAATAAAAGAGCAGACATTTACTCCTAAAACTAGAAAAAGTTGTAACCACAAATGTCAGGTAAATACTGTAAGAAAATTGTTGATTTTGAAAGAAAAAAAAAATAAAGATGCAAAATTTAACTGGAAAAAAAATTGCGTGTGTGCTTTT
>NW_015150779.1:365908-372724 GCF_000732505.1 Cyprinodon variegatus
TATATATATATATTAGAGAATAGAGCTACGTCAGATTAAATTCCTGCTCTTTCTAGTACTTTTTGCAAATTTCCATTCCTAAGAGCAAAAATGTAAATAATTTGTGCTTCTTAAGTTGATATACTTCAAATTTCCTGAAACCATTGCGTACTGAATGAGATATACACCAAATGCAGTAGATTTGATGGAGTTTTAGGACGTAATGATCATTCTTTTCCCGATAAATGTTTATTGGTCACATCTTACATTTCACATTTTTGCCCATTTATTCTTTGCCCATCTCTGCATCATTTTTATTGCTCCAACACTCCACTGCATACCTGCATAGTGTTTTGATGGAGGTGGAAGATTGGCTGCATTAGGTTGATAGTACTAGAGCATCACCTCCCTACACATCTGATGCTGTTGCACATGCAATCAAGATCCTGATCTAAATCAAAGGGATTTTTTTTTTTTGTTATTCCTTTCTTCACACTTCAATGTTGCATAAAAAGAAAACAAAGTCAGACTAAAATAGTTTGGGTTAACGACAAACCTAGATTGCCAATCATTCTATTTCTCAAAAACTATCCAAACCATATTGTCTGATAAAGGATAGCCCTGCAGGCCAAATAACTGGTTTAACCAACCTTGTTGCTAATTTATAGAAACTGACATGTTGCTTTGCATGGTGAGCAGGAATTGTTGTAGTACTCCTCCTACAGATAACATCTAAATTCTGAAAAACAAAAAAAAGTTTTTGAGAATAAAAGGTTAAAGATTACACCATGCATTTCAAACCTGATGTATATCCAAGGTTTTACAGGGCTATTCTAGAAACTTTTTTGTTTTATCTGTGATTAAGAGGTTAACTTGCAGCTGAAGTTTGGATTATTGCTACCGAAACCAAAGGTTGCAAACTAAATACAATTGATTCTCTTTCAGGATGTTCTGAAAGAGAGCTGAAGTTATGGTTTCATTATGTCTTCCAGGTCCACCTATGGCATTTACACTAGCACTGCCATGTATGTAATTTTATAGGGGTTTTTTTTGTATATTTTGCCAGCTTTATGGCATTGTCAGTTTCTATCAGTGTTGTATAAAGTACTGAAATCTCGGAGTCAAGTAAAAGTATAAGTATCTCTCCAAAATATAACTTTGGTAAAAGTCCAAGTCACTGACTGAAATGTTACTTGCGTAAAAGTCTTAAAGTATCTGAAATGGCTTGTACTTAAGTATAAGAATTACTGTAAAAGAGATATACTCAAATAATGTAGTGAAAAGTATAAGTAAAAAGTAGTCAAGTTTGAATGACATTTTTTTTACATTTTGGTAAACTTTGAAGGTTAAATTCACTTAAAATAATATAAACAACCAAGTGTAGGATAAATTTAGACTGGCTTTGCGAAACAGGCGTATCCTATTGGTGTTTATGAACAAGCCCAGGTAAGACCCGACTTTGTAGTCAGTTTGTGGGGTCAAAACACACTCTCTCTTTTTCTTTCTTTTTTTACTTAGTAACTAAACCAAACATTGAAAATGTATCAGAGTAAAAGTATGCAATTAAGTTCGTACACGTAGTGAAGTCAAAGTGAAAGTTCTCAAAAAAATGTATACTCTTGGAAAGTATAAAGGACTCAAAAATATATTTAAGTAAGTAGTGAAGTATTTTTAATTTGTTACTCTACAACACTGGTTTTTATAACAGCACATACCTTTCAAAGTTTTACTTTTTTTATATCCCTCTAAGAAAAAGATCTGTCAAGATCTTTGGGATTATCAAAATGGTTGTAATAAATGTAAGATCCACCTTTGATGAGGGATACGTTTTTCCTTGGCACATTAAAGAGAACTTTTTCTACCAGTCTTTTTTTATTGTTAAAAAAGTAACACTGACAATAACTGTGGTAAGTGTAACTTGGTGGGCTTTAGATGAGTTTTTAATGACTCCTGGATCAGTCCTGGGTAAAGTTCACTACAGCTCCATGTTTTCTTCATTTGCTGATAATAATTCTTAGTTTGGTTGGTTGGAGTCCAAAACCTCAAAAATGTATTTTTAACAATGTCCAGATTGGACAGGCCTCGGTGTTACTGAACTCTGCTTTTCCTTTTTTTTTTTTTTTTTAAATATCCTTTTTTTTTATATATATATATATATATATATATATATATATATATATATATATATATATATATATATATATATATTGTTAGTATTTTTAGTCCACATTTTTTTCTGTTTGATTATCAGACACATATGGAAAATAAAATTAAGGAAAAAAATTCCAATGGTTTTTTTTTTTTTCAGAAAAGCACACACAAGCACTACCACAGAGCTGGTGAAAGTGCAGCTCAAATGTTCCTGAAATGATCGACTAGGAATCTAAATTTTTGCTCCCATCAGACTGTGGTGTGAGCATCCAGCATTATTTATGTTGTCCTGTTATAGACTGTCAACCTGTTCAGATGTTCTCTGCCTCCTGTGCTTGACCCTGTGAAGATTAAATGGGTAAAAAAAAAAACATAAATATAGTTGAAACTGGAGTATAAAGGCATCTTAGTTCATTTAGAATGCATTAGTTTGTCTAAAATCACTAAAAGAGACTTTTCACAATGGTTTAAGCAATTGAACTTTGGATGCTCTTTTACTGAAGTATTTCTTAACATCCCCTTGGTAATTGTTATGTCTTTTATAGGAGGAACTGTGCAGTTAAATAGCTGAGGTCACTGTTGGACAGCGTACAAGAGTCATTATGTGTCTGATAGAAAACTGCTCTGACTGCAGCCAGCGTACAATACCTCTTAGTATATTGTAAGTTAATATATGGCTTAGGAAGGAAATATACTTTATCTCTAGCTCTGTGTTTGTGTGTTTGTCTTTGTGAAATTAAGTGGTTTGATAACATCTGTTAAAGTTTTGCTGTCATAATATCATAATATAACTTTATCTCTCTGTTTTCTCCACGGTGGAAACTGTGCATGATAATAGAAATGGCTCCTAAAACCGCTACTTTACTAGAGAGTGATTTTAGGACATAATTAAAAATATGAAAAAACTTAAACCAATACTGAGTAACTTTTCAACCTTCATATATTATTTTCACAACTTCTGTGATTATTCTTCAACTAACAACTAATTGAATGAGCCCTCTGTCATGGCCCGAGGTGATTTGAATCACTCTCACCGACAGTGTTTCACCACAGTTAGATTTATCATCATAGCTATTCATCTTTTACACAGCTACTGGAAGCATAATCGTAGTTTAATCAAAATGCAGGTGACCTGTAAATCAGCATTTTAAACAGTATGGTCTTAACCATGCTGGTCCTCATGGGATATGTTGTCTTCCTTCATGAAAAAGAAATACAGCTTTTGTCCACTGGGGGAGCCATGACTGACCAATGCTCTGTTCGAAAACCTAGGAAGCATCCTTAGAAGGCCAGATTCGAAGGACGATTACGTCATAGTGCGGCGCCGAGGTCTGGTCGGATTCCAAGAGTCCTCGTTATGCGGCCTTAAAATGTGTCCTTCTTTTTGCCCGATTTGAAGGACGGGTCCGATGTATCCTCGCTATCCTTGGATATCCCAGGATTCATTGCGAGACCAAGCAAGCCATGATCAGAGGAAAGGTTACTTGGCGCTGAAGAGTGGTGAAAATTGGAAGTTCACTTTAATATAATACAAGTCAGTGAATAGTTCCGTCTGAGATTAATGAAAATAGTTGTTTTAATGGTTATAGAGTCAGGTATGTGGCGATAATGTTTGATTTCTCTAAAGGTTTTTATCTATTTCTGTGTAAATGGGTTTGGCTGTAATTAAAGGACAGATTCTAATATATCTGCAGCGTGGGGACTATAAATCTGATAGGATTTTAATCTTTTTATTGCTGTTTTGCACAATATGCTTAACTAAGTATTTTTTGTTGTTGAATACTAGAGATCTTGCAGATAGATTTTTTATACATACATTGTTTAGATTTACTTATATCTTTCTACCCCTTTTATAGAATAGAAAATGCCTTTATTATCCCACAATGGGCAAATTTACAGCAGCAGAAAGATTATTGAAAATGGTCACATTAATGTGGACCTTAGAAAAATGTATAAGAATAACATGATAGGTAAGAGTGAAAATATAATAAACAATACAATACTGTAAAGTGTTTTAACAATATAAAACTGGGGAATAAATAACCAATATGCAGCTATGGACATTTTTACAGTAATGGATATTTGAAAATAGCAGCAACATGAGAGATGTGCAGCATGTTATTTAACTGACTAAGGTTTATATCATTACATTTGATTTTATTTGTTCCTGCTCCCGGTGGTTGGAACATTTATTCCACTCTGGATTCTTGGTAGTCCTCCTTGTTCACTTTACAATAAAAAATAAATAAATAAACAAACAGTTTTGAAAACTACGGTTTTCATTCTTTTCCTGCTTTTTGTGTCAACTTTCGCGGTTGCTAAGCAACAGAGCATACGGCGGTAAAACCCGCCAAAGGGTGGACCTGTTCGAATTCACAGCCAGAACTCTTCCGGTCTCCTTATTTTCAAGGACTTCGAAGGATCCAGTCTAGGTAGACCCCGTCCTTGGAGGATGCAGCCCAGGTTTTCAAACATAGCCCAAAACTGAAAGTTCTTTGATAATGCTAAAAATGAAAAATATCGTGACACAGAAAATGGGTCTCTTTTTGGGGAACAGAGTGTACAGTGGTGGGTGGGGGATCCTTCAACAGTGAAACGAATTTCACAGTCATTAAAGCAAAGAGTTTTATGTCACCAGGAGAAGACATGCGACGCCTGTCAGATTTGTCAAACCAGTCTCTTCCCTAAAATGCCCAAATACAGCTTATTTGGAAAAAAAAATGCTTGTAGATTCATGCTGTTCATTCAAACAAAAAAAGTATTTTTCTTATCTGTGAGACAGTCATGGAAGCTATAAGAAATAAAGCGTTCAAATACATTAGTCTGTGTAATGAATCTATGTTATTCTACATCTATTTATTTATCTCTATAAATATACGGTATATACATTTTCAGATTTATTCTGTTTTTTTTTTTTTTTTGCCTACCTGTACTTTGTTAGTCATTGTATAAATAATAGTAGGGACTCTCAGCTTGTATGTCTGACACAAAGCAAATCGAGGAGCTACTGTCACTATTACCTTGATTTCTTTATCTAGAGTGAAAGGATTTCCAGACCAGTGCTTCAGCACATTTTTATGTGTCACCTCACATGGGTTCTGCTGGACTTTTTAGCTCTTAAGTAGAGTTTTCCTTTCTATGTCCTCCACTTTTGCTACTTAATGTCACAATTGGGGGTGGAGGTTTGACAGTACCCAAATGCAGACATAAAAGCTTAAAGTGGTTCACTGAATGTTTAATAAACCGAAACATCAACAAAAGCAAAAATCCCAAAATGCTCAAAACTAAGAATAATCACAACAAGAAGAAGACAAAGTAATGACGACAAACCAGCAAAGAGTGAGTGAACAGGAGGAGATTACATGGGAGAGAGAAACAAAGACCAGGCTAATTAGCAGATTGGGAGCAGGTGTAAACAGAGGAGGCAAGAAGGGAGCTGGGGAAAAGGAGACTGACGCAAGAGGGCAAACAGGAAATATCTAAGAACTCAAATACAATCAAAAATACCTGGAACACAAGAATCAAAATAACACCAATGAAAAGTCAAAATAAAAGTTCAACAAAACCAAAACCATGACACTTAATTTCTCTGAAAGGGGTGAAATTGAAAATTATTTGAATATTTCCAATTGGTTGGGTTTCATTTAAAAATGTTTTAGCAACTGGCATAATAAACAGAACATATTTGCTCTGTTTCATATGTAGGGCTGTAACAGAATTTGCATCACTACCTTTAAATCTTTGTCTAAGCATATATTTCTGTCAAAATTACTTATTACAGAGATGAGACTTTTGGGAATTGAGAATATGTAGTTGGCTGATAACCTCATTTGAACAGTCAATATGGAAAAATAGTACATTTAAATGAATACAGTAGTCAGTAATCTTTAGAGCGTTTGTTTGTATAAAAACATGCTACTGAACATGTACAGAGCTGCTCTACTAAGAAGCAAATTTAATCGAATTTTTAAAGTCAGTATAACAGTTGGTACAAACTTTTCTACAGTTATGCCATCATAATATGTTGATAACCAACACTCATATATTAATGGAAGAAGGATATATAAATGCATTTCTTTACCAGCTAATTTTCAAAGCTAAAATAGTTTGCATCTATTTATCATTTAGCAATTTTAAAATCAGGTAAGAACTGTGGTCATTATCATGAAAAGGAGTTGTTGGTACAATGATAAACAAGTTCGAATGAATCTCTAATTATGTGAACGTATTTGGATTGTTAGAAACAACTTTAGCAGAATACAGAATTACAGACTTCACATGAAACTGTTTTGTTGCATAAAACTTTCAGGTGCCTATCTTTGCTTGCATTATTTAAAGTCAAGTGATTTTTGTGAAGGAGTGTGGTTGAAGTACAATCTCACAGTGATTGTTTCTCAGATCAACTTTTCCATGCCTTATGATTATTATTATTCATTATCAATGATATTATTATTTTTTTTCTTTATAATTATCAACTCCATGGCTTCAAACATCGTCTTATATTTACAGCCACCCTGCCCCTGAAATGTCAGTAGCACACGTAATTTTCTTATTGCTCCCACATGATCCTCCAAGGATTACAGGATGGATGAATGGTTGGATGGATGGATGGATGGATGGATGGATGGATGGATGGATGGATGGATGGATGGATGGATGGATGGATGGATGGATGGATGGATGGAT
>NW_015150779.1:373178-385080 GCF_000732505.1 Cyprinodon variegatus
CAGATTAAACTTTTATAAACTTTCAAACAAAAGTTATTCTCATTGGGCTTTAAAAATTCCAATACATGTCAAATAAATGACACATGGAAAAGTGAGTGGCACTAAAGATAAAATCCTTCATTGTTTTATTCATGAAGCATTTCAGAGGCAGCTACAGTAGTCTGGTTTATGGTAAAAAAAAAAAAAATAAATAAAATAAAAATCTTCGATCCAGAGACGAGGAGACATATTTAAAATGAAACCAAGTAGCATGCAGCTGCACTGAACCTTTCAACAGTATTCACACCCCTTGAACCCATTACTCTCTTTTTTCGATTAAATGTAATGTATAAAATATTTAATGTGTTTAAACACAAAGAAGGAAGATAAAAGATAAACAGTGTATCCAGAATAGTATTAACAGCACCTTATTCCAAATAGTATTACATTAATCTCCTTCTTCCTTATTCTATATGTCATTATGACAATGTGAAATGGTTTTTTAAAGACTATCTAAATTTACTTCAAATAGAAAGCCAAGAAATCACTTGTTTATAATTATTCAAAGCATTTGTGTCATACTTTGCTGATCCACCTTTGGCAACAATTACCTCCTTAATTCTTCTCAGATATAACAGCACAACCTGTTTTAAGGCCGGACCATTCATCTTTGCTGTTTATCTCATCTCATTTTTCCAGATCTTTCCAGAGCCATTTAGTTGTAATCAAGTCTGGACTCTGGCCTGGCCACTCCAGGTAGTTCAGAGAGGGGGCCTCTTCTATGGTGTGAGAAAGCGGTCAAAATTTGTGTAGACTGCATGATGCTGCCAACCCTATGCTTCACTCCAGGGATGGTATTTCCTCGTAATAAGCAGAGCTCGCTTTCTGCGCAACATGTCACCAAAGAACTTAATCTTTATCTCATCAGACCATCAAAAAAATGTAATCGTCTGAGATTTCCTCCGTTTACCTGTAGGCAAACTGTATAATGGCTCCCCATGCTTTTTTAGTGTTTAGTTAGTTTTTACATATCCAGTCCGGCAGTGTAGCATTCACAATTGTTATAGTGTCAAGTATAATATGACATACTGCTTGATATATGTATGAAGAAAACATTACCAGAGAAAGCTTTGGGGTTATTTCAAATGCAAATGGATGGGGAGAAGGAAGTGAAAGGAAAAAAGAAGAAAGAAAGTGACAGAGGTGGGAAGAAAGATAAAAGGCAGAAATTAGAATAAGAGAGAAAGAAAGACAGCATAAATTGAAATAATAGATATTTAAATTGACATTGTCAGAAAGAGATAAATAAAAATAAAAGAAAAAATAATGAGAAACAATAACTGCAGACCTAAAACAACAAGAATGAAAGGTACTAATCAATGCACAATGATGAGTGAGGCAGAAATTAGTTCTTGTAGATTTAATGCAAACTGGGTTAAACACACAAAACAACAAAAATACTGAGAACCCAAAAAAACAGCAAATATCAGGGAAAACTAACATGGAAAGCCAGAGACCAGGAAGCAACTAATAATCAATAAGGAACCAGCACTGAAAAACTGCACAGGGAGAGTATATATGGAAGACAGAACAAAGGCTGGCATTGAAAGAACGTTTTTATTTTGGGACGTTTTTTTTTTCCATCCTTCCAGCAGCTCTTCTTTCTTTTTTCTTTTCTGGAATCCGCTTACAGTAAGTACCCCTTTTTGGTACCATCATTGTACGTAACGGTTATGCTTTTAATCTACACTCTGGATTATCCATAATTCCAAGTCGTAGTGTAAAAATAAAATACTCAAATACATCGTTCTTTTAAGATCTTTATTGTGGTTTGAAACATATTATATAGGTGTATTTGTTATCAAACGTCTAATGAACTATACACAGTTATTAACATAGTAATTAAAAGTACCACACTCTGCTTTGCTATTGGTGTCGTCTTTAAACGGCTCACCATCATGTTTAAATCTGGCATGTTTTGCGGTATAAATACGGTCTGGAGTGGCCAGTCACCTCAGTACTAGGTGGGTTTAAGAGGAATTTTTTGCAAAGAGACGTCCCTGGTGTATGATTGCGTATGGGGCCTACCAGGTGTCAGTGATGGGGCCACTAAGAGGTTGGGGGCCATAAGCAACTGCAGTCTCTGCTTACCAAAAGTTACACCTTTGTTCAGCTCCTCAAAGCAGATTTTAGGCTTAAAATAGTCCTATAACTAATGTCTTTAGACAGTTTCTTTGACGTGATGCAGGGTTTATACCTCTTACATCCTTCTGTGGAACCTAATAAAGAACTATGAAGGTACTGTAAATGGTTCACTATTTTTTGTTATGTTTTGTTTGATGTTGTTTTGTTTCTTGTTTTTTGTTTTTTTATTGAAAACAGCATAAAATTGTTCGGGACCGAATTTATACTATTCTGATTATTCCAGAATACTGTATATTTTTCCTTCCTTCCATTTCATAACCATGCTCTACATTGTGCTGCTCTATGACATTAAATCCTAATAAAACACTAAAACTTATTCTGTTGTTATCTCGCAAAATTTAAAAAAGATATAAGGTAGAAATGGATATTTTGTAAGGTAATTCCAAAAAAGTTTAAAAAAAAAAAAAACAATCCACTGGACTTAGTTTCCAAGTTTAAAGATGTTTTGCTTCCCATCCAGGAAGCTTTTTCAATTTGAAATGTCAGAATTTGCGTTGAGTTTGAAGATTTATAGAGTCATTTCAGAAAACTTTTTTAAACTTTTTTGGAATGACTCTGACCTGGATGACTGAGGATCTTCGCCAGCATTTTTAAGGTAATCTATATAAAAACAGACTGCAAATATAAAAACATTTACCAGCTTTTTTTTAACATCTTATCAACATAATGAAAGGTTTCAACTTGATTTGAAAAAAGAAACAAAAATTCCTTTACCCCTTTTGTAACCTTAAAATGAACAAAGAATATTACATTAAGTATTACTAGCAAGGAGGATGTTAATAAGCATTAAGAGTGATAAAAGCAGCTATGGTTTATTCCACCATGAGGAACCATATACAGAGCAGCAAAGCAACATTTGCCAAATACGTTTAACAAAAAATGAAGAGAGTTCCCAGCCATTCTGAGATGTGCTTTGTAATGACATGGACACTGAGTGTGCAGATAGAATTGATTTGCTCCTGGGGCCGTTGTCTCTGGCTGAAAAGAAATAACTTCATTAGAGCGCGCGGGTACATTCTGCACTTGGATTAACAGAGCAGGAACTAATACACAAAGGAAAGGAGAATAGAAACAAATAAATTGAATTGGAATAAATTAGGCGAGGGTAAGCATAAGACAAACAGCAATTATTCAAAATGTATGAATTGAAAATGTCAAATACATTACACCCATGTATTATTTATGTTGTACGCTTTACTACACGGCAGCTTTGATTAATATAGAGGCCTTGAAGAAGGACACTTTTGACCTGTGCTTAATGTAAACGCATCTGCAAACTCATTTAAATGAAATTGTAAAAAATGTCTGATTCATTTTTTTGGGAATGTGTGATTCCCATTAAAATGGGATGGGTTGCTGCTTGCTTTGCTTTACAACCTGAATGTGTGCAGCACATGAGAAATGTTTTAACCTTTTGATAACGTAAGCTGAAAAAAAAATATCAAAGATTTTCTGAATGTCATATTAGACCATGCAGTATCTTGTTATACTGCAACAGTTTTGCTGGAGCCACTGAGCCTTCCAGCAAGTGATTTTGCTGCAGAGGAAGTACTCTGTCAAAATGTTCTTTCAGTTAGCTGAGAAGGTACGTGGATTAGTGCTGTACGTGCTCTGCATGTACAGCTGTGGATCTTAAGAGACTGCTGACGGTCTAACATGTCCACCCATTTCTGTCAGAAAAATAACCCTGAAAGAAAATGTTCTGCCAGTTATGTGACTCTACTATATAAATTAAACAGGGTACAGACATCCTGGACCAATTTAAGCCTCTTCTAGCTGCAGGCAGAAATAACATTATGCTTTTTGCATGATGTTGTCATGTCACCAGAACAGAATGACCGTTTCATATGCACAAAATAAATAATTTCACAGATGCATAGTTTCTAGGGCTGAAAGACACACGTCACTGCATCTTCAACGTTGTCTCTTTCTTCCTTTCTCTGCTGTCCAAACTAAATTCTGACCCAACAGTCTGTCTGGAAACACAAAAGATTAACTTACTAGTACAAGCCATTGATAATGAAAAAGGATAAGAACAGATACTGGAAACGCTTTTGTGCAAACAAGAGTTGCTACAGAGTCTTAAAACTTTGCATTACGGATGATGTCATTGGCACCACCCTATATACGGAGTGCATGTTCTAATTTGTTTGGCTTATGGCTTTGTACCACTCTGCCACACGCTTTTTGGAGAAGCTCTCACAGTGCAGCGGCTGGATATAATTTAAAGCAGGTGCTGACGTCAGGACTGAAAGTAAAGAGAGTTGTAGGAGGCACATCCAAAAACAATTTCTTGGGAGATTTTCAATTATTTCTCTCTGTGGGGGATAAGTAGGACAGAAATTATTGGCAGCATTACACAAAGACCATTCCAGTATACAATTTGCTACTTTATATGTAATTGTAAAGCGGTTTGTGTGTCTCTCAAATGGTTACTCCATATTTGCCTGAAGGGATTTAGCTAGGCCAAACCACTTTAACAACGTCTTGAAATTGCAGCACCATGGAAAGACTGTTAAAATTAAGTTAAAGGGCACATTTTATGTTATTGGTACAATATTCCACTAATGCTGTGAAGGGAAAATAACCTTAGTCACATTTGAAACACAAGCTCCCTCACTCTGTAAATTTTTGATAGGGGTCAGCTCGATCACAACCTACCGGGAGCACCTCATCAGGAGAGCCACTAACACTAAGAAGAAAAGCATATGTGGTGTTTATGGCGTTATGGAAATTTGCCATCCCCTTTGTAGAGCAGGTACTTCTGTAACAGTTCATCCGGTAAGAAACGAAAACAGAAATGCTGAGTAAAGTGTGTAATTTTCAGAGAGAAACTGAAGAAGAAATTTCTACATTTTAATTTTGCTTTCCAATCTTCAATTTTGCAAATGTAATCATACCATTTCCCTGTCAAGTTCTTATTGTGAAACTTCTTATTGTGATTAGTCACTACAGGGACAAAATAGTCCTTGTAGTGACCATTTTGATAAATGATAGATAATTATGGAATTGCTCAAAGCTGACATGAATGTAATTTAACTGAATATTATTTTCCAATAGCTTTGGATTTAAAAAGTTATGAGCCCTGAAGAAAAAACCTCTAATCAACCTCCTGCTGGTACATGATACTTACTTTAATCAAAAATCCACATTTTCCCCTGTCTTTAAATGAAAGATAAATTGCTTTAAATCATTGTTTCTTAAAGTGGGTACAAAGATCTGCCAAGTCGGGCTTTATGTGGGTTGGAATGATGGCTGGAAAAGGGGAAAATAAGTATATGCTTGAACTGATTATAACTATTGTATGTTTTGCTGCCCATTTATTAGAAAAATATATCAGTAAAACAGTTTGTTTGGGGACTGTTAAGTATTCACTGAGGCTCTGGACATTTTTCACCTAGCCACCTTCAAAATTATCCATATGAAAAGTTGCAATGATGTCAGCATAAAGTCCTGCAAGGTCACATCCTCATGCAAAAAAGACTTGGTGAAATTCTTGTAATGTGAACGTGACCACAAAACCAGTTATCGAGGATCTTCTTCAGTCACTTTTTCACTTTGTGCATCAAGGCCATCATGTGATGTGCTTTACTTTCAGCAGATGCTCCACCAGACCCTCTCCTGTGAATTTAATGCAGAGTTCAGCTCCAGCTGAATATCTCCTGCTGTGAGCACAATGGAGAGCAGCAGCTGCAGGAACGGTCTGGCACAAATTTCCCTGAACTTCTAGCAAGGACAGGTGATGTACAAAATGTCAGAGTGTAGAGAAAACTAATATCAATGCTTCACTTGTTACTACTTTACTCAAAGGAATTTATCAGGTCGTCCTTTTTTTAATGAAAGGTGATAACACAGTTCAACCTTTAATTTGTGTTTTTTCAATTTCAGTTTCACCTTTGCAAACTAAAGGTTTTATATTCTATGTGCCACCTTTCTTGTTCTCGTTAGATTTTTCATCAATAATAAGGAAAAACTGTTACTGTCTGTATCCTAATCCCACCTCCACAGCTACTGAGCACAACTCAAAGTAATGATCAGATGCATTCAAGTTCAGCCTGCAGCCTGCCAGCCCAGCGACCAACCTGACTCTCCCCCTTGAATTTAAAACAGTTTCACTCACGTTTTTGTCTAGATGTGATGTCATTCTGAGTTCTTCATTGAGATTTATGAGTGAAACCTTCATACACTTTTATACAGTACATGTAATTTATTTTAGTTTTCAAAAGTCATGTATAGAAAGAAATAATTTTGTCCATTAATGTTAGCTAAGAACAATAGACAAACTCAAAAATTACCATAATTTGGTGCTCTAAAAATCCTGATGATATACTATTTTTTTTCTCTATTTAACCCTCACATTTAGGCAGACTTGTAAAGAAATGGAGTCATGTTCAATAAATTTGTATATTATTCAAAGGTTCATTTATTTAGGTAACTCAGTAAACTGAGTGAAACACATAACAAGGTTTAATAACCCTCATACTGCTTTTTTCCAGATTTTATTTCTATTAATTATGAGGATATTATTTTAATAGCTAAGATAAAAAAAATATTTTTAAAAACGCTGGCTTAATAAGAACGATTAAAGGTATGATATTTTCCAACCATTTTACATCCATAGAAAAAATTATACATGTTCCTGCACCCCTATTATATCTACACTGACTTCTGGAGTGCCTTTAAAATTATTGCTCTTACATGAGCTTCTTAAGGGCAGGTATCAGTTTATATAAGAGATATTTTTTATGCATATATCCCCAGCAGGTCTTTCATTTCCTGTAATGTCCTGTTATTGTCCCCTGTAAACAAATGACCCAAAAGCCTTTTCTTGACTGTCAATCAGACTCTGGACCACTCTTCCTCTGCCCCTGAGCTCTGTGGATTCTGTTTCTACTTTTAAATGTGAGTTTAAAACTTTTTCCAACTGCTTTAAATCAGTCTTTAATTTTGTAAAGGACTTTCTAGTCTTAATATCTTGAAAGGGGCTTTTAATAATGCATTTGAAAGGGTACAAAGAGTACCTTAAAAACCTTGCTTTTCAAATTATAATTTATGAAAGCATTTAAATTTTTGCATGAAATTCCTCATCGCATCCTATGTATTTGCATTACAATATATACCTCTTATACCTTACAAGTTCTTGCGAATGATCAGATTATGATGAAATCCCAAGTACACCAGTAGGGATTTCTCACTGAATACTAGGGAGGCTAAAATTCCCCTGTAAATTTCTTTAATCATGCATTGTCAAACTTCATAAATTAGTCATTAAACTGGATTAAATATGCACTAAAATACTCCTGATTTTATGAGCATGTTGCACATTAACGAGCTTTTTATTCCATTCTTGGACGCGATTCCTCCTCCGCTCTGGAGCAGCAGAACGCTGCCTTCCGCCTCTTTGAGAAATCCCTGCCTCTGTCAATTAAGGTTAGCTGCAAGAAAGTAGAGCTCTGATTGGGTAACACATCAAAATAATTCACTTTCAGTGAGGCTAAACCTCTTAGGGGGTCTATGAAGCAGGGCGGGTCATGAAGCTGGCTTCTCGATGCTGACTGGCAAACATACCTTAGGACTTTGACTGACAGTGGCCAGACAGTTAGGAGCTTTTCCTCATGAGTCGAAAGGGAGAAGTGATCATTCAGTCAGAACAGTCATCTTGTGCTTAACTCTTGCTGTGGTATCTGGAGTTTATTATTTCAGAGCGCTTCACAACAGCCATTTTAGTGATGTGTTTTATGTGCTTGAACATTTGTTAAAGGAAAAGTCCGGTCAGCAAGGAATGATCAATGGATCATTATCTATACCTAAAACTAATACATTTGCAGTGATTTAATGAATTTTGCGTTAATTAGTAAAAAAAAAATAATAATAATAATTTTCCTCACTGAGTTTTCTGGCAGTGACGTCACGGTGCGGTAAGCCTAGCGCCATTCTCCTCGCTTTACAAGCAAAATCAATGGGAACTACTAGACACATCTGCAATCAACAACAATTTTTGAAGATTTCGAGAGCTCTTCACCATTAAAATTCGTGAGAGCTATAGTTAAAGTTACAATGCCCACATGCATGGCAGTTGGATGTTCTAATACATCGGGTAAAAGTAAAAAACAAAAAATTGTTATTTCACCTTTCCGATTCATTATCCTCCACAGACAGCTTTGTGGTTGGTTTGCCAACTTGAAGAGGGAGGATTTGCCATTGAACTTCTGGCCAGAGAAAAAACTTGTAATATGTGGCCAACATTTTGAAGAAGACTGTTTTCAAGATGACTTGGATAATAGCACGTTTTGACAAACACCAGATACAGCACTGGGACTTGATCAACAGCCGATACCGCACCGTGACGTCACAAACCGGTAGGTGGCAGTAGTGTTCTTTGACAAACATGGATATCTCTGGTAAAGCACTTCCAAATGAAATTACTCTTAATTAAAAACACTTATAATTTTATGAACAGTATGTAATGATTTTAGATTTAATGTACTTTTAGAAGTTTGAATACTGAATATGACCAGACGTTTCCTTTAATGCAACATGCGACGTTTGAATTTAATTAACACCGCTGAGCCTCTTCTGTTTCATAGAGCAGCAGCCGCCACTGATGTACAGGGTGTGAGAAATCAATAAATATACCACTGCCTTGCCTTTTTGAAGTGCTTTCTTCTAGTCTTCAATAAACCCTGTCTCTGAGAGGTAATGAGGTAGATACTGCAATTGCTTCCCTATACACATGGGGTGCTATGATAAAAGCAGCAGCTGCCAGGCACCTCTACAGTAGTCAGCTTCACTGCTCCAAGCGGTGCTGTTTGTGACAAACACAACAAAGAAACTGCTTCTAACTTGATGAAATTCAAACAAAACATCATCAAAACTGACTTTGAATGAGAAAAATTTTATACCATATTAATTTTGTGCACCCAAAATTAAGAAGTAACCATAGAAAAAATTAATGTTAGTATTACTCTGGACTTCCTGGTTTTGAGACCACTTTCTTATATAAAACCACTTCCTGTAAGTAATTATAACTGTTTTAATTGTTTGACATAAATGCTAGGCGAGGTTTTTAGGTCAGGTTTTTTAATTTCCAGCCCAGATTCACTCTTTTAGAAGTGGCAAGGACCCTCCGCTGAAGAAATTGATTTACATCTCTGTTGGTTTTCCTCATTACTGGAAAAATGAACTCAGTGCTTTTCAGAAAAAAGGTTTGCGCTGGGCAAAACTGGACTCTGTCATTTTCAGTAGAAAAAAAGATCATATAAAAAAAAAATAACTAGATGTTCCCGTCCATCCATTTTCTCCCATTTAGTCCTTGTCAGGGTCACGGTGGACCGTGCCTATCTCCAGCTGTCTAACTCTTTAATCAATACTTTTTCTTAGGGTTACACTTCTTTGCAGAAAAAGTCATGACTACTTCTTTGAACTCCAAATCAAGAAGGATGTCATGCTCAATGGACATCAGTGTGAGTTTACTGAGTTATCTTACTTAATTGTTGTTTGCAGTCTATTCTCACCAGACATTTTTGCCCAGTAAGCGTGTACTTGTTGGTCGATAGGATATCCCTAGAGGCCCAGGTCATTGCTATGAGGGTCAAACTTAACATCTCCCTTTGCCTGATCCTGTTGCTCCAATTGGGCTCCTTCCTCTTTCTCTCCTCCTGCCTGCTGCTCCCCTTCGGCGAGCAAAGCATCCACCTGTGTGAACCGCATCTCCACCATCTCTCCCTTAGGAGGTGGATAATTCTGAGGCTGAGAGAATCCTTTTGCAGGGTAATATTTTCTGGCAGATTTTTAAGAAAAAAAAACTGTATAAGCTTTGGTCTAGCTTCCAGTATTTTTTTCTCTAGAACATCCTTTTAAACATTTTTTCTTTTACTAAAATCGCTATTGAATTAATATGCCGACTTGCAGATCTCCATCCTTCACTGTGCGCCAAGGAGGGAGGGGCTAGAGCAAAATAGTCAAAAACTAGCTATTCAAATTCTGATTAAGGTTAACCTATGGGAAGAGGTAAAAATGTTGGGTACCCAAAGAGTACCCAACAATTTTTACTAAAGTAAGAGTAGCACTGCTTCAACACTGTTTTTTACTCAAATGAAAGTAGAAAATAATAATTCTAGAAATGATACAAGTGAGAGTAAAAAAAATATTTGGTAAAATGGCTGCGCAAGTAATAATGGTTGGCTGATAACATCTGATTTAAGTATTATTAAATGTTATTATTATTATGTAATCATAGACAGTCAAATGCAAATTCTGGTTATTTTAAAATAATGACATTAATAATAACAACAATTCAAAACAAAAAATTTTGGCAGTAAACACACTTTTTCAATTAATCATGTCAAAATGAACTTATAAAAGCAATCTTTATGTGATTTAGATGATCTCTGAATAGCTCGAGTTACTTGTGGTTATTAGAGTAACCAGAAAATTTTCTTATGCAAGAATAGCAATACTCTCGCAAGAATATTATTTGAGCAAAGTAACATGTCACTGGCATTGCACAACTACAGTACTTCAAAAAGTAGGGTTTTTTTTCCCCTCAAATTTATTCAAGTAAATGAACTTCCCCTTTTGGACGAAATCTCTGTCACAACCAAGCTCAACATAGTGGTTACTATTTTTCTTTCCATAACTTAATAATATAAAACTCAACAGAATCTTATTGGATTGACTTCATTTTATTCAACATATTTTCCATAACACAGTGAGATTAATGCACTGATACCATATTCAGTGTTCTTCAACGTAGAACCCAAAATAGTGCCATTTAATAATTTATTGTTTTATCACATACATACCAGTTCCTCCCATCCAGCTTTGATCAATCGAAAATATATTTAGCAAATGTTGTCATCAATGCACGCATTCAGCGACACACAGGAGCTCTTTCAAGCTGGGCACCGTTTCATTCACAACACCTGTCCCATAAAACAGGAATCAGAATCAGTAATACTTTAATAATCCCAGGGAGAAATTACTTTTGTTACATTAATCCATATATAGAGTGACTATAGGACCAGTTTGATATATCACAATTTAATACAATATACACTCACCGGCCACTTTATGGCTAACACTTAATTTCTAAGCAGCCAATCACATGGCATTTAGTGCATGTGGCATTTTTAATTTTTTTTTATCATTGATATAGTTGTATTATTTTATACAAAAACTATAGTCCAAAAAAAAAAAAACATAATTCAGGTTCGAATTGTTATAGAATAGTTATAAAAATGTACATTTAAGTTTTGTTCCCTCTGTCATCAAATGCATGATTGGACTAATTTCAATCAGTGTTCTTTCCATCTCTTCAAAAGATGACTGTTGTGAACTCAATTCCTGACAGAGACATTTATCGCCATAAAAAGACAAAAAAAAAACTCTTAACAGCATAAACTGATATAAAAAATATAGCCAATATATTATATATTGGTAAACTTTATAGCTTGAGTACGACCACAACCTGCTCTTATTTTACTGCTCTCTTTTGAGACAGAGGTGAACGCATAAAGAATGATCAAGGCATTTAATAATCAGTTAAATTCTCCTGTTTAGACAGAGGCTGCCAATAGAATACCCTCTGAGAGGCAACGTAGGTGTTCGTGTCCCAAAGTTTTATTTACTATAGCTACTATATTACTATATTATTTTTATGTTCCTTCCTTCAAGGGAACCACACGTTTCTTCAATCTTTGCCTTTTTTTTTCTTTTT
>NW_015150779.1:386594-387784 GCF_000732505.1 Cyprinodon variegatus
GTTGGTAACAAAACTTAAACTGCTCGCCTTGTCTGGCCTCCTCTCCCCTCTCCTCTCCCCTCTCCCCCCCCCCATCCCCTCCCCTCCAATGGGTTTTCTCCAGGTACGCTGGGTTTCCCGCATAGTCAAAAACCAATTTTTCCAATATTTTCATTTTACTTCATGTGCTGAATATGTATTTCTTCTTCTCTCTCTGCTTGTTTTTGCCACTGTTGCACCCAAATTTCCTCAATCTCATCATCTTATCAGTCCAGACACATAGGGCCTCTTGCAAGATGTACAAAAAATGTTTTTTAAATCATTTGCATGAGTTTTTTAGGAGAAAAAGGATACATTCACCATTTTCTAATCTCTCAGGAATAAACATTTACATAGTCCGTCAGACTGACGTAGGACTAAGGTTCAATCAGTCAGCTGTTATCAAAAACCTAGTTGTTCACTAAATTCAGTTTCAGTTTATTTCTATAGCTCCAATTCACATCATGTCATCTCAGGTCACTTTATAGAGACAATTTAACCAGATCATCAAGTCAGATTGATTTAAAGTTTTCTATTCAAGGTAAACCAGTTGAATGCATCGACTCGAACGCTGGATATGTTGAATGTTGGATAGAACATTTAATTTTTTTCAGTTTCAGACATGACATGAGGTCACATAACCACTGTTTGTGAGTTGTAGGAGCCGCACCCTTCCACCTGGTTAGAACTGTGCGCCTCGCTAACAGTGAGCAGAATGCCAGTTCTGCCGTTTAGAGGCCGGTAAAGGCGACCCCTCACCACTAAAACCAAACAGAGCCAGAAGAGGGCCAGGTGTTATCACCACTCCCGCCAACCCGGACATTGTATGAAAAACATCTGCCCAGAAATGACCAAGAGCGGGGCAGGACCAGTACATACAGTGGGCACTGGTTGGAAATGGACACTTCACTAACGTTCCCCGTGTTTCACGAATTGCGTGAAAAAAATGTGACTACTATAGCCACTAGGTGGCAGTCTATATATATATATATATATATATATGTAAATGTAAATATAGGTGTTTGTGTGTGTGTGTGTGTGTAGGGAAATAACATCTTTCATTTATTATATTCATGTTAATTTACACTTTGAGTAAGCTTGAAAAAGTAATCTCCGGGTTACCATTCCAAAGTCTTTTTCTGTAGAATTTCATCAATCCATCCAAATCATCA
>NW_015150779.1:388683-444002 GCF_000732505.1 Cyprinodon variegatus
TTATATATAGAATTCCTGCATTTTTTTTAAATCATCCTAATCAGTCACACCATTTATATGATCTGAGGATGTTGTTTTAATAATTTTGCAGGATTTATTTCTTCTGTTATAAAAGTTTTCCTACTTGCTGCTGAAACACATGCCTCTCTTAATTGTGAGAGAATAGAGGATGATGAATGGCCTGTACTTGTAAAGTTGTTTATCAAGTCTGAGGACTACAAAGGGGTTTACACAAAATTTAGTCAGACTCTCACACATTTGAACGCTGATCGTCGTACGCTACACTGTAGTCACATCTGTCCTGGGGCAGGCTGACGAAGCAAGGCTGATATACAATCTGCATCACCAGGCCCTCTGACCACCAACAACAGGAAAAATTAGTGTTTTGCACAACTTAGATGGAGGGAGGGGTGTTTTCTATTCTAGTAAGAAAACTGGAGGATCGGTTTAGTATTCCACAAAGCAGGGTTAGCGGTTATCCAGAGTAAGCTCAGCTGTGCATACCCTCAGACCCTGGCTTTTCCATCTCAGAAAGCTAGGAAGAAGCTACCCTGAGTGGTGAGTTGTTCCTATTTCTTGGCTGAGATCTCAACAAGGAAGTGTTGGAAACCGTGTTTCCTTTTCTGAAAGAAAATGTTGAGGTTGGAGGACCAATACTCTGAAGATATCTCTGTCAGGAGAGGAGGATCAGAGCACGATTTGCTATATTTGAGATATCTCTTCTTAAAAATGTACTTTAATAAAGACATCAGATGTCCACCCCTTAACTGGCCACGTCTCTTCCGAGGAACGTAGCCTATATTGTGCCTCCGAATTCACAGCCTCATCTTGCAGAAATAATGCTTCTGTCCCCCATGCAAGGGTTTTACATGGCAGGCTAGACCCTTTCTGGGGTTAACAAACAGCAGCTGATTTAAGTTACGCTTTTTCAGGTGTTTCAAAATCGTTTTCGACCATTTTGGTGTGGCAAGTTAACAGATCAATATATATAGCAGACTCTAAATTAGATACATATGGGAAAATGTTCATGTTACCATTAACTGCAGAGTAAAATAGCAGTGTGACACAAATTAACACATTGATTTTTTTGGGAAACATGGCATGTACGCATTTCATAAATATAGTTAATGGACATAGATCAAAGTCACACATACAATGCAATAGCTTATAACTGGATCTCACCTGATTGAGCTGTGATTTTTACTTCAGCTTCTCCCACTGCCATGTCTTTCTGGTACCCGTTGTGTTGCACTTATCCTCATATTCAAATGACACAATAAATATATTTTTTCTCAGATGTTGAATACCGTGAGGAGGGCAATAAAACTTTGATTCTCTCTCATATGTCACTCCCAGATTGATTTGGACTGCAGTAGATTGCCAAGCTTGCTTTTATTCTTTAGCAGCAGCAGCAGCAACAGAGGAGTTACATAACTTTAAAAAAATCTATAGATTTTACCAAAGTACTCAGTTTGTTTATGTGAATTCAAAAAAAATTGTTATCTATAAGGTGTATCTGATTTCAGTTGTTATAAAACACAAGAGAATTTAGGTAAAGAAAAAGTAAAATTTCCAAAGCATAACCTTAAAATTCTCCATGCAGACGGGAGGCCCTATAGGGTTGGATCAAATTATTGTTTACATACGGTAGTTAGATTAAAGGAATGAAAACTGATTTTTAACATTGCACTGTTTCCTTTTTGCAAGCCACTTTTGTTCTAAAGGGTGCAGCAGAGCTGTTACTTCCTGGCAGATGTGCACATTGCTATATACTGTACAGACAACAATCTTATTTAGGCTACATTTTATAAGATATTTCCATGTGTCATTTGCTGCAGTTATAATTTTTTGGATAGATGGGATTTACCTATTATAATCTAGGTAATTTGCTACTTAATGAGTAAAGGCTATTTTTAAATGATTTACATAGATTGCATTTATCATCTATTCCATTGAAAGTCTGCATAGTCTGCCTTCATGTTGTCTAAACCAATCGCACTGAAATACACACTCAAAGCTTCTGTCCTCAGGTTGCTTTGGCGAACCACATTATCTGCATTCCATTAATGGGTGCTTCCTCTATGGGCATGGTTGTGCTTAACTCAGAGTTGATTAGAAGCAGAGTTTGGTTACCTGATCGATATCACCTCTTCTAAGGTCTGCATCGGTCCAAATATTTGTTTCTTCTGACACCTAAAAAGTACTTTATTATTTTCCATCCTGATCATCTCTCTAACCGCCAACAATCTGCAAAGAGTAGCACACTTTTAACAAGGTCAGCAGAAAAGCTGTCCTCACCTGCCTGTGTTACAGTATGTGCATCATGGGTTCTGCCATTCTGCTCTAAAGTATTATCAGCTATTACACATTTCCCTCTTGGTATTGTAATCCCTTCACCCTATTTATAATTCAAAATGAATGCAACTTATTAACTAATTAATTATTTGAAAATATCATGACTATTTCTATAATTCAAAGGAATCGTCTTATACATAAAAGAAACATTTGTGAATTTTGCCCATTTTTGTTATGATTAGTATTTTTTTTAGATAAGGAAAAAATCAGTGTAAGAGCAAAGACAAACAGAGAACTGATTGATAATATTATCCTAGAAACATAATGATATTTGCTATCTAAATGAGGAAAAAAAAAAAAGAAAAGATTTTTCTATTCATGGTGTAAATCCAACCAATTTGATATGTATAAATTCCAGAAAGGCAATATAGCACGTAATGACATTTAGTTCTACTGAACAGTTTTTATACCAAGAAGCTGAAGTATTTTTAGGTAATGGAGGATTTTTCTCTCTGACTGTTAATTACTCCTGATACAATAAAGAATTCTGAGTAATAAAGTATACTTCCTAAGTCCTTGTGTTACACTAGAGATGAAGTTTAACTACAAAAAAAAACAAAAACATGCAAGTTGAACTGATATAATCAAAAAAACGTATTTAAATTTATTGTGATTTGAACATTTAATTACTGAGATTTCTGATTGGAATATGAGGCTCTGCTGTGTTCACTTTCCAATATATCTTAAAAAGTAATTAGGGCTGAAAGATTTAGATCGAATTAGTGATTTTTTTTAACCAAGATTGCTATTTGATTTGAAAATCTTTTGCACAAACTATATGTTTAGCTGCAGGGTTTTATTGTTTATTGACCGTGACAACTTGTTTGTCCATAGTCCATTGTCACAGTGCTTTCTTCTGTTCACCTGCATTGATCTGCATGCTATCAGTAACTCTTTCCTTCTGCCCAGAGGTAATCCCATTTTGAACATCTTATGACTACCTAATGGCCAGGAGGAAGAAAGTCAGTGTCTAAACTTTTATAAGTAATGTGACCAAAAGTTTTTCTGTGATTTGACCACAGTGGGTTTTGTTTTTTAATTGCAAATTTATTGCAAAAGTAATTAATGGCTCCGCCCTTACTAAAATGAAAATTATGTTGTTAGAGACCCTTTTTTTCCTCTAGTGATAACTTTTTTTCAAGAAGACACAAAATATCTTGTTGAAACATTAATCTGACGTTTGTTTTTGTTTTGTTTTCCCTTAAAAAGGTCTCAGGGGGGTGGTGCCTATCAAGAGGTCAGTGGGGGTCACTCATCCACCCTGGACTGTCAGGATGCTGATTTTTTTTGTTTTTGTTTCCTGAAGATCTCTGCTGAAGGGCATAGTTCCCCAGAGTCAGGTGGCACGTCTGTGCATCATCACCATCGTCTCCTGCAGCGTTTTTACTGTATTTTTACAGATTCCCCAGTAATTCAAAATTAGAATTTTGCTCTATGTGGATCCCTTCCCTGCCAGCTGATTCCTCAGCTCTCTACCTCCAGGTTGATCTCCCCTAAGATGCTTTTCCAGTTGACTTCCAGGAACTCCCTTGCGAAATATTCTCTGGCAGACTGTGAACATGTTCTCCTCCTGCCTGCTCACTCTCAATCACTGCTCTGACACTCAGGACCTCAATACTTCCCTCTTGGGCATACTTGCAGCACTTCACAGTAAGCCATCACTCTCTTTAATCTTGCAGATTAAGAGAAGGTATCTGAAAACAAAGAAGGCATTTATTAACTAATGTCCAAATACTAAATTAATATATATTTAAGTTTGTTTGTATAAGATTAGAATTTGGATATTCTCCAACTTAAAGATTTACCTAGGTTATGAATCATACTTTCTTCTTTCTTTAAGTGTAAATCTATACATTGATTTATTTCTTTTAAATAAATTGTATTTCCAGCAATTTTATTTTACAGGTTAACTAAACCACTTGTTTTAGCTTCGGTCCAACACTGTGATAAAGAGACCATCATCTAAAAGTGACATTTCAAATAATTTCCCTTTCTGTACATCTATTTGGTCTCCACTTAGTATGCATTTAATTTGAATGGTAAGAGTGGATTTTTTAACAAATTCAAATTTCTCTAACATTTATATACAACATAACAAATCAGTTGCTTTACTGATAGTTTAATCAGCTTAGTCTGTTTCATGCACTCCGATTAAATATATTGACCCCTAATAAATGTCACACAAATTCAGGGAAACGTAATGTCTTTATATTGTTATGTCTGTCTTTAAATGTTTTGAGATTAACTTAAACCTTGAAAGTAGATTAGATTTAAAAGGGCCTTAAAGCTTTTGATAAATCAATTTGTTTTTGTGGGTGTTGAGTTGTGTGTGTGTGTGTGTGTGTGTGTGTGTGGGGGGTGTTTGTTAACGTGTTTGACAGTGCATCACTGACCCTTTGATTAGAGGATAAGTCATCGCTTGTTGGTCCATCTTGATTTAATGGCCGGGGAGTGGGCAGTTTGACCTCTTGACCCTCTTCTGTGGAGGCGGAGCTTCTCAGTGTCCGAAGCTCCTATCAGAGGGTTAATAACCGACGGCTGTTCACGGCCATGCCGAGTAGCCAGACCGGACGACTACCCTCTGCTGTCATTCTGTCAGATGCCCTTCGCCCCTTTTGGGCTTTCTCAGACTGAAGCCTGTATTTAGAACTTAAGCTCAGGTTTGTACAGCTGCTGTTTTAGCTCTTGCTGTCCTGCAACAGCAAAGATAAATAGAACTAAAACTAGAGTGTAAAGTTTCAAATATATACGGTACGTTTTATTTAAATTATATGATTTATTGAAGGGCACATGAAACGAAATATATTACCCTAATAAAAAAAAAAAATAATAATAATAATAATAATATATATATATTTACATTTTTTTAAAAAGAAAATATACATATATATTTTTTTATTTTTTTATTTTATTTTTTTGCTAGCTTTATTTACATAAAACTTTATTCTGAGACAGCATATACACCAATTTGGTATTTAAATCCTGACATCTTGAGTTTTTAAGGCAGTTTTAACAACTGGCAGTGTTTACCTATAGAAAGGCCCCAAAAATGTATGTATTTAACATAAAGGCTACTCCTGCAGCAATGTTCTTGGTTCATGACCATCAAGAAGGAAGTGTAGGTCTGCTTTGAACCAAATCTCTGATGATCCCCTTACATACCTTTATGTATACATATATACATACATACATATTTGTTTCTTATATTGCAAGAACATTCAAAGACTCCTCTTATGTTCCCAATTTCTGGGTCGGAGATGTTTTTGGCCAAATGCTGATGTGTCTATGTAGAATAACTTTAATGTATACAACAGGCCTAACCTGTAAACTACTAAACTGGATCATTCAATAAGCATTTGGACTAAGATGTTTATTTGAAATATTTGAGTCTAAAATAAATCCAGCAACTAACCAAAATAAATAAATGTCTATCTATTGTTCTCACCCTGGTTCTGACATCATTGAGAGGACATCATATTTTAGACAAACTGTTGCTTAAATGATGGAAGAAAATCATACAATCGGATGGTATTGGAGCTGGTTTCTGATCAGGAGGTTAGAAAATAATTTTCTTTGAAAATTATTAGCCTAAATTTTAATATTTATTTTATTTCCAAACTTAACAACCCTCTGATATCCCCTGACTATTTATGGGACCCACAATACAAACGGACAGGATTTTGCTGTGGTCACAAAAACCCAGCTGACATCGGCCCGTCCCAGTGTGCTCTCTAGTTAAAGTGAACAGGGTAATGAATTTTAAACCGCTATAGTAACAGCTCTCAGACATGCGGTTTTAGTGTGTGAGTGGGTGGGCGTGTGTGTGTGTGTGTGTGCAGTTAGGATTTGCGGTTGTGTCCGTGCATCAGTATGAATGTAGGGGATATGTGCATAAATAGGGGGTGGGGGCTGGGAGTCAGTCCTAGATGTGTGAGTTTATGTGCTGAGGATAAAGACCTAGCAAAGCGGCCTAGCTTAGCTGACAGGTGACAAGGGTTGTTTTCAATAGGGATTTTGTAATACCAACAGTGAGGAAAAAGGCCGGGGAACCAAGGGACCTCTGAAAAGAGAGAAAGAAGACTTTTCTTCTACTGGTGAAGGCTCCAGAGGACTTAGGGATCCAACTCTTCAAACTGCTCCACCGTCTAGCGCACTCATTTTTATTCAAAATGCATAAATGCTAAATCATTTCAATCGGATTGATCCCCATGTCAGTGCCTGTGTGGCATTCACATTCTCTTCCTTCTGTCTTGTCCTCAACTTTGACATATCAGTCAAGCAAGGACAGAGCTGCTACAAAAAGGGGTTTTCAACGGGCAGACTAATGGTGCAGAAGTGGGATTTCAAATGCTCCTTAGAAGGATGGATGAAATAACTAGTTCTTTTAACACAAAACCTTAAATTGTAATTTTCACCACAGTTTGTTTTCCTGAAGGGCTGATGCTGCAACAGGGATTCAGACCTTTTCACATTTTGTCACATTAAGACAAAATTGAATATTTTTATTCAATTTTGTCTTAATGTTTATGTGATAATCATGCAACAAGTAAAGTATATTTATGAACTGTAAAGATAGTTATGCATTTATATCCAAATGTTTTGCTTTTACAAATAGGAAAGGGATCAGCATGCATTTCTGTCTATACTAATTAAGTCAATAATTTGTAGAGCCATGATTTAGTAATTACAGCCTATTGAGGGCTCTCTACACCAGCTTTGCATATCTAGCACCTAAGTTAACAGTTTTTGATATAATATCTGGCCTGGCCTTTGCTGGAACTGTTTTATTAATTTCAGGCAATTGCACACATTACAACACACAAGGGAATGCCAGTTCATCAATTCAAAATTAGGAGACATAATATAAGTAACGAGAGCAAAAGAACTCTCAGCATTTGTCAGATGCTTTATATGGGGTAATAGAATAATATTATTTGACAAGATATCAAAGCTTGAGCAACTTTGACTGAAGAAAGAGCTTGTGAGTATGATCCAAATACCTACCCTTGTGAATGATGCGCATCGCAGACTTCTGTACTGTGTCTAAAGGATTAGTTGTGTTTCCTCAAACTTCCAGATATGGAAAAACAAAGGGACAGTACAGGGTACAGAGCGGATCCACATTAAGATATGGTTTAATTTTATTCAAGTATGAAAGGCTTTTTTTTGTGTGTCTGATGGGAGGCTTCCACAACAATTTATTATCAATTATGACTCCCTTTTTGCACCCAGTGACAGGTGATCTCATGGGATTATTTTAGTTTTAAGTCCCTCTTCCCAATAGTTTGTCCAGCTATCCTGTCCATGCTAGAAAAAAACACTCCCGTAGCATAAGTCTTCCACCACTATGTTTTAACCCCAGGTCACACAGGTTGCATCCGACTTTTTAATCTCTCATCCAATTTTTTTCCATGTCACACATTAGTGGTATTTGTATTGTCACAGAGTTGTGAGTCTCCACACTTCCCCTAGAGTCACCATTGACCTGTGTGCTGCCTTGCTAGAGTTTCTTGTGGGTGGTGTTATCTGTTCTTCAATTTATATGATGTATTGATCATCTTTGTCACATAATCAGTACATCATCTAAACCTCTTTACCCCTAAACGGTCTCCAGTGTCCTCCTGTGTATTATTGTTAGTATTAATGTTTTTGGTCTAACATACCTCAGTGCTGAGGGGTCAGCAAAATCCAAATGCCACAGCATGACAGCATAAGGTGCAAAACAGCTGCAAAAGCTACAACAGAAGTGATCTTAAAATTGAAGCTAGTTAGGCCTTTAAGAGAAAGATGATTGTCCTTTATTATTAAGATAATATTTGATTTTTTTTTTTTTTTTTTTACATTGTTGTAGCAGTGTTTTTTGTATTCTGATCCACACCCTATTGTTTGGTTGTTGTGTTGTACCTTTTGCAGTTGTGATGTGGCTTTTGCTGTGTTGTAGCTTTTACTGTTATATTGTGGCTTTTGGATTTTATTGAACCCACTAGGTCACTTTGCATTGGAGTGTTCAGAGAAAACCATCACATAATATAAGGTAGTATTTAAACTCTACAGAAGGATCACAGCAGAGACCTGCAAAGCAACATTTCTTACAGCCAAAAGGGATATTTGCCTTAGGAAAAGATTTAGTTGCTGTTAAAACTCTTTACTCAAAGTGAAAAAATTGTGAACTGATGTTTTTAAAGCCTGGATCTTGGAGCTCTGATGTGACAACCATCTACTATTTCTACTAAATCTTTTGTGTTGCTGTTGGCATCATAACCAGAAATGAATATTTCTATTATCTGGACCCATCAAAATAAAATAATTATTATTTTTGAATATATAATATTTTCTCCCCACAGTAAAAAAAAAAAACTTTTATTCTCTTAACCAATCCAGACATTCCTTGGATGTGATATTCTTTAAAAGTTTATTGTTTGGATGAAAAAGTTGCAGCTATGGGCTTTAATTACTTACTGTGTCTAAGCCTTTCTCCTATGTCTTTACTTAGGCTCTGTTCCCACAGGAGTTGGTGATCCTCTCCCTCTAGCAGTTCAGATCACGTTATGCAGAGCTAGTTTGTAACATTTCTTAACCTGTAGTTGTTTTTGCTACTTGCAACATTTCCCCTCTGCATCTGTTTTGTGTGTTAACATCTTTATCTATTTCAGTGGGTTTCCTCTTTGCTGCTCTCTTTTTTTATGATTGAAACCCTTTTTCCTTTGAGCCATTTTTGTTTGGATGTGTCTGTTAGCCTTATTGTTGTGTCTGCAGGATTTTGTAATTGTGCAAATCATGCTTTTACTTCATTTGCTGTTGTATCATGTTTTTGGATGCCGTTTGCACACCTCGGCAACCGTACAGTTAGTATTTATTATTCAATTTTGTTTATATTTTGTTTACATAATATATATATATATATATATAGATATATATATATATATAGATATATATATATATATAGATATATATATACAGTATATGCTGGTTAGGTTCAAAATATTATAGTGTTGTTTGAAAAGTGATTAAAGCTCTATTTTTTAATAATAGCTTTTAATAACTTTAACATAACTGGATAACATGGAAGTTAAATTAGGAACAAAAGCAATCAAATGCTTTATCAATCTACATGTGGGGAGCATTGGGTTTTTTGGACAGTTCAGAATATTCAATATGTTTGAATCAAAAAACAAACATTTACATTATAAACTGAAAGTAAAGTTTTACTATTGATCACTGGATTAGTGTTAAATTGTAATATCCCTGTTTTAATCACCTCTGCATTGCATATGAGTAAACACAAAATATAATTTCTTGAAAATGATATGAAAGCTCAACATATGAAAATACTATTTAATTTGTTGTTGTTGTTATTGTATATTTTTTATATCTGCCACCGTGCTATTGCTCCCTATGTTTTTAACTTTCTTTTTAAAACTCCTATACATTATGCATTTGTTTGTTACAAAGTATTCAAATCCATTTTTCAATCTAGTTTATTTTTATAGCTCCAACTCACTTTACAGAGAAAATTTAATACAATCACTCAGTCAGACTGGTTAGAAAGCTTTCATCAAAGGAAACCAATCTGATTGCACCAAGTCATTGACTTTGCAGGGTTTACTCCTCCTGGATGAGCATACTGTGACTGTAAACATTCACTTGCATTGTGTCATTAACTCTACATTAATTTCTCACTCCTAGCATGCATGCAAATTTCCAAATTTCTATGTGCATGTGAAGCTGCTTATCACCAAAGACAATTGCTCGTACATCCCAACCTGAGGCCATTACATTTTTTTCCCACAATTACTCAACTATTTTTTGGGGTGGTTTTGACTCAGATACATTATGTTTTATATAACCCCTAAAGTCTTAAGGTCTGGGGATTATGGTGGACCCTTGTTATTCTTGTCTGCTTTATTGTTTCCAGGGCATTTCCTCTATTGCCTAAGGCAACATTAGCTCTTCAAAAATCTATGCAAATTAATCCATGATCCATGAGCAATGGCATGCAGCTATTCTTCAAACTAATGGAATTATACCTTATATTTTTCCCCATCATAATTCAGTTTAAATGTCAGTGGCGTTGGATGTAGGAGTTTTCCCTGAAATCGAAGGGTTGACGGTTCAAGCCCCGACTCCGACTCTCAGTGTCGTTGTGTCCTTGGGCAAGACACTTCACCTGCATTGTCTACTGATTGTGGTCAGAGGGCCCGGTGGTGCCAGTGTACAGCAGCCTCGCTTCTGTCAGTGAGCCCCAGGGAAGCTGTGGCGACAATGTAGCTTGCCACCATCAGTGTGTGCGTGAATGGGTGAATGAATGTAGTGTAAAGCGCTTTGTTCAAGTCTCCTAACTTGAATAAAGGTGCTATATAAGTACATGCCATTTACCATTTAAAATGATTTGATATAATTTTATTGGATCAGCTCATCATTCAAACATTACCCCTCATGTATTATTTATAAAAAAAAATAATGTTCTTTACCCTCCTCAAATTGCTTGGGTTGGGCATATGTAGGATGATTTTTTTTTTATCCAAACTTAATTGATAAGTAAAGCCTTGCTGAGATTGAAATCTCTTTTCCAAAAATGTTCTGGCCAAGACAGAAGAAAAGCAAACAGGTATCAAACTACCAAACCCATTGAAACAGAAACATTTTAAACCTAGTTGAAAAAAAACACAAATAAAAAAGAATAATAGAGATAAGATGGATATTTTTAATCCCCAAATCAAGCATAGCAATTACGGATGGACGTAACTGTGTCCAAATCACCCAGTACTTTTTATTTTTAACCATCCAGACAGACTGGGTCATTGTGATGTTTTAGGTCTTTCAACATCAGGGTTCTAAGCAAAATGACCTGCATATGAAGGAGCCCTTCTTTCCCATCTCAGGTCTTTACCGAAGGACTGAAAATAAAAATAATTTCTGACAACAAAGACTGGTACAATCACAAACTCCTGAGTCAGAGAAGAGTTGAAAGGTAATGGGAGGTAGAACGATGACAGCTTTGTAAATAAAAAGATGGCAGCGTCTCAGCCTTCATGAAGACAATGAGAATCAACCAACATGTTTAGCTGAGCTTGGAAAGTTTGGACGATGTTTAGGAACTTCCAGTGAAGAAGGCATGTTGGATGATGGACAGTCTGATGGCGAGTGCACTGGTGAGTCTTGCAGGTGAGCCATAGATGGAGCAGTGTGGGGACCAAAGGAAGCAGAACGACCAAATTTTACCTAAAAAGGATTATCTGGGCAGACATCTGCACACACCCTGAAAAAAGGGACTTCTTGGTCCTGTAAATATTACCTTTATTTTTATGTAAAATTTACTGCAAATTGCCATGCAAGTCCCTTTACTTCAAAATGACTAATTTTATTTAATGTGTTACTTAGAATCAATTTCTAAATCTACATCCACCAAAGGACAAGTAAATTTAATTCATCATAATAATAATTCATCTTACCAAAGAGTATTAACAAAACAATTTAATTGTTAAGTTTTCAACTTAACAGATGCAAGTAATATGTTCTGCGATATCAGGAGAAAACTTGATGCTTTTTTTCCATGCTAAACCAAGTTTAGGTCACATATTTTTTCCCTTTATGGCTGCATGATGTTGCAGTTTTTGGCCCCTTTGCCTTGCAGCATGAAGGTCCCAGTCAAGGGTCTTAATGCATGGAGTTTGCATGCTGTCCCCATATATACGTGAGTCCTTGCTGTGTTCTCCAGCTGTTAGGTTAAATGGCTTCTCTAGATTCTCCATGTGTGCGCATGCATCTCTTTGTGCCTCTCTGTGTAAAATTTATTGGCAAAACAAAAGTAAATTTTTTGTTGATAAGAGAAATGTAGTAGTCAATTTGCTTAAGTTTGTTTGTTAAATTTTCAAAGAATCTATATATGGAAGAAGTTACCTAGCTTTTTCTATGTAAATGCTACTCCATTTTTTTCAGTGCAGACCTGCAGATCTAACAGTCTTGATCATTTAATTTTGGCTAGATCTATTTTAAAACTGCAATTTGTTTAAAAAAAAAAAACAATCAATAGGCTTGTGAAACACTTTCTGTTACCCTATGTTTAAATCCACCAATGGGTTATCAAGATGCCTCTTGTTATAAAGGAAAATCAGTGGTGTTGAAAGATTACAATAACCCCAACAGTGTCATGATCTTGGCACTGATGGCTGGCTTAATTGCTCATTCCACTCACCTGTGTAACTCTGATCCATCTGCTCCTGCTTCTATTTAAACTGCTCAGTCCCAGCCATCAGGGCCATATTACTGCTCTAGGTTTCATTCTCGCTGGCCAGTGGGGAGAGAATTGTTTGGCGTACCATAGTGTTTGTGATTTCCTGGTCCTGACCTGTTCTGCCTCTCATCCAGTGAGTGTGCCTGTTGCTCTCTGATCTCAGTGGAGAGAGCAGTTTTTAGCATACCATAGTGTTTCTGATTTCCTGATCCTGACCCGTTCTGCTTCTCAACTGCTGTGCCTTTCTATTCCCATCTGAGCGAGTTGCCTGAACTGTCTTTGGACTCCTGGACCTCTGAGGCTTCCTGTTCTGTTCTGTTTTGCTGACCTGGTTTTAGACTCCTGCATGATCTCCAAGGCTACAGCATCTGGGCGGCCTGCCGCATCCTGTTGGCAGCCCACAGGCTAGATCCTACCTCATTCTATGGTGATGGAATAAACTGTTAAACCAGATTAGCAACTTAGATGGATAATCATCCTCCGTTAGATTAACCTGTGTTTCTCTTCAACAGAGCTTATAGATGCCCAAGCTGCAGCCACTGCAAATCCGTTTCCCTGCCTGTTTTCAATAACCACTATTTAAAGTTATTCCACCATCTGTTCTTCCTGAATTCTGGGTCCTCAGTCCTGTTTCATGACAAACGGTGCCCATATTGTCTGTTTAAGCATTTCTTGCTCACTATAGATCAGTTTGCTTTTCTAGATTTCAACATAAATCCTAACCTCATAGCACGTCAAAGGCTTTCACTTGAAAAAATTGAAATGTAGATAAGTAACTTTTTTTTTGTTAAATAAGTGCATTTGTTCTTGAATTGAGGAGGTAACTGAGATACTTAGCCTATGGAACAATATGAGTTACATTTAAAATAAAAACCAATTGCATTGTCTTATTTCTTTATTATGCAAATATCTTTGAGAGTAAAAATACTAATTCCTTTTGCAAGTCATCTTATGTACCTACTCAAAAATAAGGTTAAAAATGACTTTTCTAGATCATTTTTGCAGTGTTGGTCCCTTTGACCAGAAATGCATGACCCTGACCACATGTTCTTTCCTTATATACGATACTTTACAAAGACACAAAGTTACACCTGGTGGCCACATAGGAGTGCAAGCAAAAAATCTAAATAACTTCCACAAAGCAGGTGATTCAATCATTTGCTTTTCGTGGGCTATACCAGATACCAGAGATGGGAGCTGTGGATTCAACAAGTCATCTTCATGCCATGTATTTGTTCTTCCCAGCCATTAAACCAGGTGAGTCCAATTTGCACAGTAATTTAAATTGTGAAGATTTGACTCACCATGTTCACTGGTTGAACAAATACACAACATGGAGATGACTTGTTGACTCCACATCTCCCATCTCTGCCAGTTACTCATCTGATGAGGGATAAGATGAGGGATAAAGATCCATAAGGACCAAGATGGTGATCCACTAATAGAAATTTAAGCCATCATATGCAGAGTCAAATCAAACTGGAAATGTGGAGCAAGACCTGGAAACTGATGCTTATGTTCACTCTCAAGCTAATCTGACCAAGTTTGAGATATATTTTAAAGAGGAATGAGGAATCTAGTTGGGCAGGCCTGGTGGAGATAAAACCTAAAAGCCTTTCAGCCTGAGCTCAAGAGAAGCTAATAACCCTGAGCCTCAATGTAAATATATGCCACAACTTTCTGATTTTCTGACCCGACAGAGAACATTTACCCTTACAAGCACCCCCTCACCCTTCTTCCATCTCCACATCCAACCTAGCTACGCCACCACAGAAGTATAATTGAAAGGGAGAGCACCAACTCAGCTCTCATCGTTTCCAAAAATGACCGGGGCTGAATCGAGAAATCTTTCTGTGCCTGTGTGGTCCTCTCTCGAGGTGAGAGGATGGTCTGGGCTGTGAGAGAGAAGAGCTCTAGTCAGTGTGTGGGAACCGCAGAGGAAGAAATCCCTGGCTTATCCCGGCCAAGACACTTTGTTTTTATGCCCTCTGCTCCCAACCCTTCCCTCCCTCTTTCCTTGTCCAGCCATTTCTGGGTTTTCATTTTTATTCATTGGATGATTGGTGTGGAGGGATGGGTGTCAAGTTTGTGGCTCTGTGTGTGTGTGGATGTGTAGGAGGAAGGGATGTAGATGTTGGTGCAGGCCTCAGACCAGGTCTGGCAACAATAGCCACAGTGTTGTTTAGGTTGTTGCATCCAGGACTGTTGGACATTCTTCCCATGTCAGTATAATCACTACTGGGAGGTAGCTCCATTACGGATTAACATATCATTAATAGTATCCATGACTTTTGTTCAAAGGCTACTTGTGTAATGTTGCCTTGTGGATGACGGCTAATCCGCTGAGCTGCAGCTGTAGGAAAGAAGAAGGGTAGATCCCACCATCAGTCCTCTCTGCCTCACACACGCACGTAAACACATGCAAACACATATCGAGGTATCTCCCTGCCACAGCCCAAAGGGATCAGGCCCCTGAGTGACAGATACAATCAGCAGTCAAACACAAAGTTTTCTCCCATTGCGAAAAAGAAACATCCATTCTGCACTTCCCAACTGATCCCCTGTGTAAAGCACCCCCTTTCTCCTCCCATGCATCCGAATTGGCTGTCGTCCTCCCATTAAAGCTCTCTTCGCAGCCCTTCTCTCAGATGGTGGGCCAGATTAGGAGAGGAACAATAACAGTTTTCAATGTGAAAAATGTGCATCTTGTTAGTCCTTTTCTCTCGTCTGCCGTCTCAGGATGGAAGGAGAAAAGGAGAAGCAAAAGCAGTCATTCAGGAAAGTTATCTGTGGGTGTCTTCTCGCCACAAAAGTAGGCTTGTTGTTTTGTGGTTTTAATCCCCTTGTTTCTCTCTGTGCTTTATAATTTAGCTGTTCTTCTCAGACACTGTTTCAACAATCACATTAGCACAGTTAATGGAAATCTTTTTTTTGTTTTGTTTATTCTTTTAAGCTATCAAACATCTTTAAATAAAATGAGAATAACCTAACCAATCCATGCAGCCATAGGAATATAATAAATGAACAATAAAAAGCACAGAGGTCTTATCTGTTCTTTTTTTTTTTTTTTGCTGAAGATGTTTTTAAAAACTTATAGAACAAATCAGTTTAAATATATGATTTCTAGTAAAACAACATTTGTCTCAGTGTTTATCCTCTACAGCTTTCTTTTTGTACTTTCTTCTTTGTTTCCTGGTCCACATGTTCTTTTATTTTAATCGCTTATATTCTCTAAAACCTTTCTGAGGCCTTCATAAAATGGTTTATTCATACTAAGAAAATTGATCACAGATAGCTTGACTCCAATCATTATGAAGTTAACCTTTGAAAGTATTTCTTTTTCACTGGATTTTGATCAGGGATATCAGAAAAGGTTTTGACTGTACGATCTGGTGAACTGCAAAGTCTCTTGAGATGACGTGTTTTGAATTGGCGCTATAGAAATAAACTGAATTTAATTGAACAATCTGTGAAAAATTATTACATTATTTAGAAGCAAAAAAAGATTTTTTAAATAAGACATACATAATTAATGAATCTAATGTTAGTCTAGCTCATGAAAATAAGCTGTGTTGCTCTAACCCTCCAAAATGTAGAAAACTCCATGGCAATGATTAGCTTTTGCACTCTGAATATGAAATCAAGAATCCAAACCAATAACCAATGATAAGTAAAGTGTTTGTAGTTAGTGTTTCAATAACATGGGAATGTAGTCGTAATTTTCTCTTTACTGCTAGACTTAAAGACAGAAATGGATAATCCAGGTCCAGAAAGGCCTGTGCAGAGATCAGTTCCAACCAGTTGCATTTCCAGCTCCACAAAACAGCCCTGTTAAGTGAACAGGATGAAGGAAAACAAGGCAAGGTTTTTAATTTCTGGACCTGGATCATCCACCTCTGCTTACACATGGGTTGAGAGATTAGGTTTTCACCATAATGGAAGTTTAGCATCAACACTGCACTCTGGTGGCTAGTGAGCTCCCATCCTATCTGCAGTTCATTCATGACAAAATGAAATGCCTATTTTCACAGTAAGTGTCCATGAACCCAACATCTTATTGTTGGTCTTTACACTCTAAAAGGCTCAACGAATATTTCATACAAAACTAAATAAATGTATAAACGTCTCTCTCTTGCAGATTCCTTCCAAAAATGTAAAAAAAACAAAAACTTTTATTTCTAGTTTGAAGACGTTTGGCTTCCCATCCAGGAAGCTTTTTCAATTCTAAATTTAGCTTTTTTTTAACTGAAAAAAACTTCCTGGATGGGAAGCCAAACATCTTCAAACTTGGAAACAAAGCCCAGTGGATTGTTTTTTTTTTACTTTTTTGGAATGACTATGACACTGAATGACTGGGAATCTTTACCAGAATTCTGTGCAGATTAAATCTATTAACGCAAATTTTATTTAAAAGATATACTTTATTTATTACATTTAATCAGTGATAAACATAACTTTCATCGAGGGATTAATGTTTTTTTTGTCTTTGTTTGTGACACACATATCACCCTAGCTGTCCCTCCAAAAATAAGTGTGCATAAAAAAACTGGTTTACTCCATACTTAAAGGTACAGTGGAGTGTTCTTTTTCCGGGTGAATCATCTAAATAAGTGGTCCTTCTAATTGTCAATCATATATGTTAGAGATGGGCTCATGCACGCTCATGCACGCTCTCGCACGTGTTTAATAGGCGTTCACTCTCAGGGGCAGGTACAGGCTTTTTTCTTTTTTTTTTTTTACGTGGACAGGGCTTTTCAAAAATTAGCGAAAAATACTCCACTATACCTTTAACTTCCTCTGATTGATCAGACTGACTTGCAAATCCTAAATAGGTTACTATCTGCAGGGAATAAATCTATATAGACAACCTGTTGAGCATAAACTGTTAATATACCACTTATGAGCATTTTGTTTAACTATTAAACATATGAATGAAATGAAGGCTCTGTTTATTAGTCAGAGGTTCTGCTGTTTGTCACTGAGCTGTAGGATTGTGCTTGTTAAACATGGTGTCCAGCTGTGAAGGTCACAGTGAGATCAGAGGGTTTCTGACTGCTGAGCCCGCCAAGAAAATTCAGTTTTAAAGGTAAAACTGCTGCAGGTCAACAAAAAAAGCCTTCTCTCTGCAGACTCTGACTCCTGTGATTAGGACGGTTCTTATCTTTGCTGTTCAGCATGTGAATATGCTTCTTCAGTAGCATTTCAAGGCCCTTACCTCTGAGAACTTTGTTGGTTTGGTCACACCATAAAATCCATTGCTGAAAATTGATTAGCTGAATGTCTTTCAGTCTGGCTGCACCCAGTCATTGAAATGAAGTCTCTAAGTCCAACTGGGTGCCAGCCTCACCTCTGCTTTATTTCTCTCTTTCCACTGGTTCCTCACATGGTGACCTCAGATGCTGACCTCAGGAGCCCTGGGGTCCACCCTCTCTGGCCCCCAGGAGCAACTAAATGCAGAGGAGTGTCCGTCATGTTGCCGGACAAAAAGGCAAACACACTGTGCCTGATCCCTGCAAATTCAGCCAAGCATACAGGGAGCACATTAGGACCTCTGGGTTTTATTTGCTCTTTTCTAGCTCTTCAAAGTGTCGCTAGGGGCGTCAAGATTGTCAGGTGACCACTTGACCATATCACACCCACACTGCCTTTCAGATTTATAAGGGTGCCTCCTGTTGCATTCTCCCAGTTCACAATGTCAGATTTCATATCCTCCACACGCTGCTAAAGTGTCACCTTATGACAGGGCTGGAGCATTCTGTGCAGCCTCACAGGCATGACTGGGTTGAAGCTGCAGACATTACTGAATGCTCTTGGTGCAGCGAAGCAAAAACCTGAGCAATCCAAAGTCAAATGTTACCATTACATTAAAAGTTTATAGACTAGTTCAAACTAATTAATTTTTATCTCTGTTTGAAAGGCTCAAAATTATTTTGAAAATCACATTTTAATTATTTAAGATGTCCCAAAGAGTTCAGTCTTTGGATATTTAATGAAGTGAAATCCCACCTCTAACATGAAGTTCCAGTTGTGTTTCAAACATCACAGGTAAAAAGATTTTCTGCTTCTTTTTTCTGTTTTTTCTTTTTTTAGTTTTTTCTTCTTTTTTATGTTTTTTGCTTTTTTGGCAATTCTTAATTTTTGCTTCTGTCTTCTCATCTGTCCTTTCTTTTTTGCTGTCCAACCTTACCAGTCTGATGAGGTAAGGCCAGGCATCTTTCTCCCCACAAAGAGTCTCCAGCTTAGCCAGGGGGATCCAAAGGCTTTCCTAAACCAGAGTGTTTTCAAAGGGAGGCCTCCTCATCAGATATCTGTAGCAGTTAGTTTTCTGTAATGATTTAGCCCTGCCACACTGCACACAAAAGTTTTTTTCACTTATGATGCACAAGTTATAAAAATGTTCCTGAGTTCAGATGTCTGGTTTTACAACGTGTTGACCAGCCGTGGGATCAAGTGGCACTTCGGACCTGCCATAGTGGTTCTCATTTACTTTGGAATAAAACAAACAAAAAAAAACATAAAGAACAGAGTGATATTTTCAAATAAGTATGTCATGGTATGTGTATATTAAGCACATTTCACTTTTTATAGAATATTTGCATTGAGTTTCCACAAGAGAATTGCAATAAAATAAGCAGAAATGGTATACATATGTTTTGTTGTTGTCATGACTTTATGCCATTGTTGGTCATTAAATGGTTGCATTTGGTGCAGATGAGTTGTTAGGAGGTCTCAGTGAGATCGGAGTCTCTGTAAAGCAGAAAGTAATGAAAGAATTTACATTTAAACTAGCAGTCTCTGTATATGACATACAAATTATAAGGTGTTCAAAGAGCTGGCAACACCCAGCCTGTTTAAAAGTTAAAGAATTTAAAAGCTCAAAGTTTAAAGTGGAGCTGGTACTCTTATCTTTTGGGTTGTCCATGGAGGGTTGCTCTCATTTGTTTCATTGTAGCCTGTAAAGAATGGAAGTGCTTTTATTGTCATAAAGGGAGATAATTAGTTGTGACTGTGGAAAAACAAGTAAACAAAAGACAGTTTACTTGTACACACAAGATTTAATAAAATGACAAAAAAAACAGGTCAAATTTAAGCTCTGAAGAAAGAAGGGGAAGCTTCTATTTGATTATTGATGAGACAGGCAAATTCAGATAAAAACGAGAGAAGCACTCAGACAGCTCCATCATTTTCCCCAACATTTTGTGACTTTATTCACAGAATCTTTCAAAATGATGATAATCCAGATCATCACGAAGATTTATTCATTTGTTGCCAGTCACCAATCAGCATCCATAGGTCATCTTAAAAGGTCCCCAAATCCACATCTCTGTCTGTTACCCCAAAGCGCAGGCAGTGGGCAGTTGTCGCCCTATGTCGGGCTTAGATTCAGATGGTCACGATTCAACCCACCTCAGTCCTTTTCTCCACCATCGTAGCTAAAGCTTCATCAGAGTCTCCTTCCTCTCTGACTCTTACTGCGTTCCCTGCCTCATCTCAACCAGTCCAGCGGGAGGCCGCCATGTTGAACCAGGTTCTGCCAGAGGTTTCTTCCCAAAGGGGAGTTTTTCCTCTCCACAGTCGCTTCATGCTTGCTCATCATGGACAGGTTTATGCAACATGTTATCCAAGCTGGACTTTCAACTTCCGGGTCCCCTGGTGAAGCAGTAGTTTTAGCTCTTCATACAGCTTAAGCCCACTGTCTTGCCAGTCAGCAGTCATGGACTGACCAACTTCATCCTCTCGAATCTGCCACCAGTTTCAAGCCCGGTGGGGAACTTCGCTATTCTTAAGTCCTCTTTCTGCATATCAAAGCAAATTCAGCACTAATGTTTCCTGCCAAAGTCTGGGGAGAAAGATGCCTGGCCTTACCTCATTAGACTGGTAATGTTGGACAGCAAAAAAGAAAGGACAGATGAGAAGACAGAAGCAAAAATTAAGAATTGCCAAAAAGCAAAAAACATAAAAAAGAAGAAAAAACTGAAAAAAGAAAAAACTGAAAAAAGAAGCAGAAAATCTTTTTACCTGTGATGTTTGAAACACAACTGGAACTTCATGTTAGAGGTGGGATTTCACTTCATTAAATATCCAAAGACTGAACTCTTTGGGACATCTTAAATAATTAAAATGTGATTTTCAAAGATAAAAGTCATTGTATCAATAAAATTCTTCTAATTGTCTTTTCTTTCCGTGTGAGTTTTTCAGATTGAATTTCAAAAGTTCTTTTGAAGATGGACGAGCAGACATACCAAGGACGATGAAAACATAACCTCCTTGGCCAAGTAATGAGAAACGTTCAAATTGAAATGAATACAGAAAACATCAGCCAGTTAAAAAAACAAATTAAGATATACCGGTAATGTAATAAGTGTAATAAGCCAATCTTTTTTAACCCTAACACATTTTTAAACAAGTAAGAAAATGCTATTTTTCTCCAATCTTCATTTCTATATTTAGACTTACTTAAACCAATAAAGCTAAAAATAAAACAAATGAACAAACAAATGCTGAGTATAAAAATAGCAAACTTTAATTCTTCTTTACTCTGTTCCTTACTAGACCTTTGCTGTCACCTGGTGTCACACAATCTAGGCTTTTGACAACATGGACAAACACATTTTTAGCAATCAGTGAAGAAATCAGGAAAGTGATTGTTTTCTACCCACTGTGTTCTGTCCATGTGTAGGAATCCCGAAATATGCACGTCAAAACAAAAAGGCAAAACCATGTCACATATTTGTGGATTCTTTAAAATCTAAATAAATCATTGGACATCTTTAACAATAGAGGTCTTAGGCTTAACATTATGCCACTGCAAAATTACCCAGGTTGAGTTTATGCTCACTCAAACACACACAGGAGCTGATGGAGTGTGTGTTTTTCTTTGTCAAACTACCTGATTTCTCTCAAGCACTTTCCAATGTCGCACCGTCTTTGCTCGTGACAAAAGTGCCCCTTGTTGCAGCCGTCCAGATGAGCAAACAGTAGCAGACTGAACTGCACTCTCCTCAACCTTTTGTCCCTCAAAATACAAAAGACCGTCACTTCTTTTGACAAATGATGCCTTAATTGTGCTGTTAACAAGTTAACAAGTGATTTTTCACAATGAATATTAAAGTGTATCATGGAAAGTTGTTGCCTTCTTATGTTTTTTTTGTTGTTGTTGTTTTTTTTTGTCATGTCCTGCGGAGCTCCGTTTCTACACTTGCTGAGTGGTTCCCATGCTGCTCTATTGTTTAAGCTAAGATTACTGAGCTGTGTGAAAAAAAAAAAGAAAAAAAACTTCACTTACCAAGAAAAGACAAAGAGAGAGAACGTTCATGGAGTGACAGAGATGACGATCCCCAGTGGGGTGTTTTGTACAGTATTCATTATGCTGCTGTTTATTTCTGAAGTGTCTTTAACCCCTCTCTGCTCTGCCGCTTTCAAACACTGCCCCTTTCACCACCCTTTCCGTTTTTTGGCTCACATATCTTTGCTCTAAAAGGTGGTAAGTGAAGAATAGAACATCTCCATGGATTTGCATAATCTGATGGTATTGCTGGTGAGCACATAGAGGGCCGTGCCAAGTGCAGAAAGGTGAAGCTATCATCCATTCGCAGGGGGTAGCCTTCTTCAAGGAGAACAGTGATCTTCAACTCTTTAAATCTTTCCATTTTGCATTCTTCTGTCTTTAGGGGCACCTGCTTAATTTTTGCTTCAAAAAAGGGAGTACCCTTAACCCTTTTTTGAGACATTGCTCCAGACAATCAAAGGGCATTGATAAGAGCTGTGTTTTTGTTTTTCCCTCCTAAACAGGCTCCATTCATGTCCTCTTACAGTGGCCGTCATTCTTCAGACATGGCTGGTGCCAAGGCAGTAGGAAGGGCTGCCTCTCTCTGATGGGAAACTGTTGCTCATGTGCTGGGTTGGCTGCCAAGTTTTGGCATTATTGGCGCGGGGAAGAAGTGGGGGGTAACACGGGGGAGGGGACTGTACAGAAAGGGGGCCCTTTAAACCCTGTGAGATAGTGCTATCTGCTGTGGGAATGATCTTCATCCCTACTCCCCCTACTCTCAGACTTAGACCCTGTCTGTTACTGTCTGCCTCCCCCACCCCTCAGCTTCACCCCCTGTCCCCCTTTTCATGCTGTAGATCAGACGACCATCCTGAGGTGAGCTGGCTCTGCATCTTATGCCACTGGGGCACTCTGATTACCAAACAGCGTTAACCGTTCGCTCTCTCACAGCTTGGGTTACGTCTTTGGCCTCAGTCCCAACAAACCCGCAGAGATGCTTAGCAAAGCTTGACTTTAGAGCTGGAACAGAAGCAGAGATCAAACAGCAGATTTCAGACACTTGCAGACCAAACAAACCATTTGAGGTACAAAGAGTTGTTCTGAACTTCCTCTATTTTGATGAAAATGTAAGGTACACACACACTCCTCTGTGCTTAATTGGAGGATTTACAATTAAGATGATTTCCATTCAACCAAGATTTTATTTGTCTTGATAGAAAAAATGACTCTCTTAACACTTATTGTAACCTAATTCAATGTTTTGATCATTTCCAACAATCAATAGAAAATTTTACAGGCAAAGCTGCAATGAAACCCTTCTGATTATAGCTAAGCAGTTGTTGTTTTTTTGTTTATATATATTTTGCATGTTTGCCTTTTTGCTGTCTTTGTTTGGTTAATGAGCTTCAAGTGTTTGATGTTAAAACACTTCATCACCATCATTATAATCTGTAGCTCCCTGCACAAGTTCTCTATCAGATAAAATCTGCGGCTCTGATGAAACCACTCCGTCACAGTCCAGGCCAAACTGAAAAACATGTTCATTAAATTAAGAGGTTATTTTATACATACATCTGCTTTGGGTATGAACAAATATAGCCTTATTTTTTATCTATACCACCAAATGTTGAAAAATACAATTTATCACGACAGAGGAAGAAAAAGATTTTTTAATACTATAGGTTTTTACTTTTGGGTTATAATTTGTTTTATCACACATAAATCACATGACTTTCAGATCGGAAAGTATTCTTTTGGCGGTGAGACTACAATTTTTCTTGCTTCTACCTCTTAAGAGTTTCTGATTTTTTTTCTAAGCTTGTCTGACATTTATTCCCATCAACAATAAAGTAGATGTGAGTTTTGTTGTGGCTCTCTTTGAGATGGCAGCCAGTGATGAATATTTCCCAAAAGAGATTATTGTTAATGTTCACCATGTGAGATATTAACGCCAAAGATAAACAGCCAAAGCTTTACCACTGCGCTCATTTTACATGACAATAAATGGTCCTGATTCTGTTTTTATCCCTGCTCAATTTATTATTATTCATGTGATGTGTTTCTACAAAAGCTTTCTCATGTGGTTGAACATGAACCCTTTTTTCCTGTTTAGTGTCAGGATTTAAACCAATATTGAGGCTGTTGGGATCCAAGTATTCCCTCAAAGACTCTTTTTTTCCCCTCTTTTATTGTATTGTCACTTTTCCATCTGCAGGGACACTGTCTTTCATTTCTTTTATTTGCTCTCTTCTTGCTTGTCTTTTAAGTCAGAGGCTGGTTAATGTGGCTTTATCCAGCCACCCAGGCGATTAATGCTGCCGTATTCATCCTCTCTCCACAAAAATCCACATCTAGATGGGCGCACCTGTACATCTTTCCTCTATAAGCCTAATATGTCATGCATGTTGATTTTGCCTCCGAAGAAAAGAGCATGGAAAAGTTTTCTCTCTCTCCTCTCAGACACAAACTTTGATTTCATGGTCTTGATTATTTTTCTTCATAATCATTCAAGGATGAAGCACAAGGAGTCTGTGATTGTTCCCCATTTAAATGTGCCACAATGGGGCGCCTTGGTTTAGAAAACAAGATGGAGCTTCCCCCATTCCTTCGTTTCTCCCTTTCCTTTTCCTTTAAAATAAAAATCTGTCCTGCACTTAAAGAAAGGCCAAAGGAAGCCCGAAAGCTGTTTATTGAGATGCAATGGTCATGAATAGAAGCTTGCTCAAAAAAATCTCTTTTGATCCTTTTGAGTTAGTTTTCTAATTCAGTCAAAGGCAAAAGAGGCCTAGAGACTGGTTCTAGTATGATAAGTCAAAGACATGATTAACATTATGCTCTTTCCAATCAGATTATGCTGTAAACATTAGTCCGTATTTTTTTCTGCAGTTTTCCTCCTCAACTGTCAAATCAACTAATCTTTAGACTCTAAGCAGCACCTTCAAACATGTGTCTAACAATCCTAGCATCTAAAATCTTCATGCTTGTTTCACTTTGCAACTAAAGAGCTCCGTAAATTTTAGGTTTTACAATCTTGGGTTGATAGACTAGCACATTCATTGTGGACAGTGTAAAATGGAGGAGAGGGATTTGTGGTTTTCAAAGTGTTTTATAAATACACACTAAAAATCCTGGCATGTGCTGCATTTGTATTCAAGACCCCTAATTTTGATGCCCTAATAACAGAGCATTTATTACAGCCAACTTCCTGTTGAATCTGCTTAATAGATATAGGCATTTCTGTGTAATTCAAGCACTTAATAAATGCTGCTGTTTTGTTTTCACAGAGATTTTTGCACAGTTCCGCAGTGGGTAGTACTGCTGTCTTGCAACAAGAAGGTTCCGGGTTTGATTCCTGGCCTGGGGTCTATCTTCATGGAGTTTGCATGTTCTCCCTGTGCATGTGTCAGTTCTCTCCAGGTACTCTTCACGAACAGTCCAAAAACATGACTGTTAGGTTAATTGTTAGTTGACCTTTCTAAATTCTCCTTAGGTGTGAGTGTGCGCATCACTGGTTGTTTGTTCTGTGTGTCTCTCTGTTGTCCTGTGCTGGACTGGCGACCTGCCCAGGGTGTTCCCTGCCTCTCGCCTGTAGACAGCTGGAGATGGGCACTAGCGCTACCGCGACCCCAGCTGGGATAAGTGTGATGGAAAATGGATTAATGGATGGATATTATTGAAGAAACATCATCATGAAGATCAAGGAACACAGCAGGCAGAACAGAGATAACATAGTGGACATAATTACATACGGTAGAAGCCATGTGTACTAAAGTACATGCATTATGAGCCCCATGCCCTCTTTGAAATGTTATGGAGGCTACATCATGCTGTGGGGATGTTTGTGCAGATAAATGTGACAGAACACTTGAAAATGAGGCTGTGGTTAATCTTTTAACAAGCTAACATCCCTGAACATTGAGTATGTGCTAGAGTGGCCCAGTCAAGGCTTTTGTGAGAATGTGAGTTTGGCCTATATTTTACAACGAATAGTGGTCATAGATTACAGTCTGGGTGTGCAAAGCTGGTTTAGACACACAGAGCAAATCATCATATTTTTATAATTCTTAATTGGATTATCTATTTTAGATAAGCCTGTCTATATTCCTGGCAAAAATCTTTTTTTGTTGTTGTTGTTGCTCACTTAAAATCTTTATTTCTGTATTTCCTCTTGACCTCCAATTGACAACAGCAAATAGAAAAAAAAAACATGAAAGCTGGAGTACAAAAAAGAAGTCTAACTTTGACATTAACTTTAGGCGTTTGTCTCTCTGGTTTATTTTTGTTTAAGATAGGCCTGCTGTTCTATGACAGAAGTTACTCATGATGGGTAAGTTATAACCTTATTTTACTCAAATAAGAATAACAATACCGCATCATATTTCTACTCAAGCAAAAGTAAAAAAGCATAAAGCAAAAAAGTACTCATATCTCAAAAAGTTACTCAAGCATATGTAACTGAGTAAATGGAACTAGTAACCACTCAGGTCTAATGCAGCTTTAACTTTATCATTCATCACTATGCAACTTTTTGATGAGATCAAAAAGAGTGCTACTCCAGGATCCATCTTCATAAATATATGATGATAATCTCGGTTTCATCCTTTAACTTTGGCCAGCTTCCCCAGGCAGATTAACCTATTTTTTTCAATGAAGGAAAAGTTAAATTCTGTTTGGGGCCTTGTGCAATCTCAGACCGTCCCTGTTTGTAGAAACTCTCCCCTTACTGCTCCTTCAGCGCAGACGCATGCGTTTTTGTCTTGCCCTTAAACCTATTGCTACATTTTCACAACTATATACTGAAACTGGCATTGAGAGCTGTCTTGGAAAGAGGGACAGATGCATTTACTCGTAGCAAACATTTTTAAAAACGTCTATTTGTAGTTGTTTGCTGCATGCAGCGTGTTACCTAATTAAAAAAAAAGAGGATGATTTTAGTTAGAAAATAATGTTTTTATTCACAACATATCTACATTATCTAAAAATATAAGTTAAAATAGAGGGAGGCTGATTTATTTTACATGGCATGCTGAGCGCTGTGCAAACTGAACGTATTCGGATGACTGTGGCCTATGAAGTTGAAGTAATGATGTTCTAGTCCCTGCACCGGTGACATGTATCCTCCATGCTGCTGCGTGTGCGCAGAGAGCGGCATCGCTGGATAGGAGATTCCCGGACTGCGACCAGAGCCGTGCCATGAAAAGTGTCCCGGTGCGCTCTGCTGGTACACTGAGTCCGAAGGGCTGTGGCTCGGATGCTCTGGAGAGGTATGCAGCTGGCTGATGTAGTCTGGTGATTCATGCATCGAGCCCAAAGAGCCAAATACCGGCTCGGTGACCGCGCGGGACTTGGATTGCAAGAAGGCGAGGATCCGCGCGTATTTGATGTCCTTGGTCTCAGCTCTGTCTTCTGTTGTCAGGTAGTGCACCAGGTTCTTCATGCATTCATGGTATCCATAGTGGAAATAGTTAGCGAACTCAGCCAGCAACTCGCCTGGAAAAAAATAAAACTAAATATTATGAAAAATCCGAGCAGGCAGGTGTGCGTAAAACTGAACAGCGTTTACTTTATGTTTGATCAGAATCAAGAGGTTCACCTACCCTTTTCTCTTCCACGGGGGAAATCTGCAGAGTGGAGAGCTCGCAGGTACTGAACAGTCATCTCCAAGATTTCAGCTTTTTCTAGTTTTCCAGAGTTCTAAAAAAAAAAAAAAGTGGATACATAATAAGATATCTAACAAATCTTACAAAATATCCCAACAGAAATTGAATCTTATTTTAACTTTTTGTGCGTTTATTTTAAATTTTTAAACGGCAAAATGAACACTCTAACACAGTCTAGGTCAGATATTCATAAAATACCTGCTTAGCCAGCGCCATCGGTACCGTTTTTCCCAGCTCGTTTAGGCAGCGATTGATGCGATCCCGCCGTCTTTTCTCAATAACTTTGTGGGAGATGGGAGTCCTCTGCGGAGCAAAATACAGAAAGTCGAACTTAGAATACAGCTTACACGTTTCAAACAAACTCACATTTAACCAATCAAAATAAATCTGTGCTGCTCAGTGGAAAAAAGAAGGTCGACACTTTAAAAGGTTAATTTGGAAAAGATTTGGGTGCCGTGCGCTTTGGCGCGCATGTAAGTATTGCTCTGTGATGAGATCTTCTTTGCATTTAGGTTATCTTTGAAATAGATAACGTAGTCATATCTAATAGTAATGCATTTTTAAATAGATAAAAAAAAAAAGATTATGTTGATGTTTAAGCTTCACCAATTGCACGCCAAAACATTTTCCAGATTGCGCACAGAATGTTAGTTCACCTCACAGCGTTAAATCACTCCAGAAAGATGCTATTTTATATAACACACATCTAAAAAATATCTTTGAAAATTCAATTTAAAAAAAAAAGATTCCTAAAGAGGACAAGTAGCATGTTAGTCCTAAAATGTAAAGCGCACGCGAAGCGCGTACCTTCCTGTCCTTCATCTTTGATGCCATCGAGGAATTCCAGAAAAAAAGGCCCAAAAAGAAGTTCAGCTGTATATTATAGAGCTGCGAAAATCTAGTGGGATATGAAGCAGACTGAAGTGTAAGGGAGAAACTGTCCCCTTATAAAGGGACCATCCTAGGGGACTCTGGCATTCACGGTGTAAATTATTCCATGGGATTAAAGAGCCATGCATTTGGGTAAATGTGTGCGTTTGGGATCAGTTAAAGAAACAGAAAAAAAATCTGAAATAGGCAGGGGGGTAAACCTGCTTTGTTAATCCACGTGGCTTTTCAAAGGACACGTGATTATGTTTGGAATATTATTTGCATAGTAACAACCCAGGCGGGAAATAAGAACCGAGCGTCGGGATCGGCCTTGTCCGGTGGGGCGCACTGTGCGCACTCAACACAAAGCGGGCAAGCAGAGGAGAAAGGGAAAAAAAATCCCTTTCTGTTCCAACTCGCGTTTCTCACACGATCGCCTGTTTACAAATCCCAGCAAGCGATCTTAACTCCTATCCAAGCCCCGGTCAGAGTTTTAAGGCCTGTCCAGTACCATTAGAGTAATTAAGTAAGCCTTTAATAGGCTGTTCCGCCGAGTTCAGGGGAGATCTTTTGGAGACGGAGTCCCCCCCGTTTGTTCCCGCCGGTTCTCACACGACTTGCTAACACGTCCATCTTTTATGAGAGATGGCAAGCTTTTTGTTTACGTCTCTTTATATTTTGCAGGACTCCTCGGCAGGTGTGTGATTAGCGCTGGCACACGAGCGTCGTCTGCGTCGAGGCCCGGCGTCTCCAGCAGCCTCTGGCACACGAGGGTTACCCACCACTGGAGACTCTTTGGAGAGGCTCAATTTGTATCCTATTATCCTATAAGAAAATGTCTATTCAGTGGAATGAATAGTTTCATTGGCCTAAATTTTAATAATGCAGTGAAAGAAAGGGAGAAATAAAGAAGAATGCAGCTGGTGCGAGCGCGCATTATTCCCCGTCACCTGCGAGATGCGTAGCCTGGAGACCCCTATTCATTTGCCTAATTTCGGTCAACTTAACAAACTTTGGGAGAAATTATACTGCCATTGTTGCGAAGGGTGAAGCTTTCTGATCGAATTAACAGCACGTTTTGATCCGGTAAATGTCATTAGAAAGAAAGAAACAATCGCGTTTAGAGGGGCCTGAGTAATGCGCCAAGTGGAGACGCCAGAGCGCAAAAACAGCACAAAGGCTGCTGGTAAATGCCACAGGGGGACTTTTGTACCCTCACATTGCTCAAGTTTTTTTCCCCTCAAACAAAGGGCATTATTTTATACTTGAATACATTTCATACAACAATTGGCTGTTTCTTCTTCTTCAAACATATTTTCACAGCAAGGTCCATTGTGTGCGCACAGATTCAAACCGCTCTCATGCGCAACAACAGGTTTTCTATTTCTTCTTTTTTTGTGTGTGACTGAGAACGTTTTTATCTGGAAACTTTCGACATGCTCGATGTATATTTGATCCTGTGGACGAATTAAGAGAGAGCCAAAGCTCACTAGACATCTGAAGCTTTTGGAAAGTTTCTGGAGCACCATGGAGAGAAAGGCGCGAGTGAGAGGGACGGGGGCAGAAAATCCAATTACTCCAGTGTGGAGTTTTTAACACTTTTCTTATGTATTTGTCCTATGAGATATAAAGAGACTTGCGGGTTGTTGCTTTTGTTAAGGACTAAATTAAACAGCGGAGGTTTAAAGCGTCAGACTTGGTTATGCCGAATGATGCGTCAGAGCGGAGCCAAACCCTTAGTCTGGAGTTCTTTTCCCATCCTATCCCCCCTTGTGTGTGCTATATAAAGTTGTATTTTCTGTTTCATCTAGCATCAAACATCCTAAAAACACATGATTTAATAAAAGAAACATTTTGCCTGACGTATTTGTTATCCAACGTTTTCCCCCCCCCTCTTTTTCTGTTTGTTTGGGGGGGTTCTTCTGCCGATCCATATATGTCTATATCTAGTATACCGTTATGATAGTGTCTCTGATTAATTTTAATGAAACATATTCTTTGTTGACTACTTAGAACAGATAAAACTAACTGATAGGTTAAGCAGACACAACATTTTTTGGTAATTTATCATAATAATCTAAACTGCAATTATAACTTGAGTTTTTATCTTTGTATTGCAAAAATGCAGATATTTTTATTTGATGCTATACAACAAAATCACCTTTTGGGATGTCTTATTGATTATACAATAATAATGATAATATAATAAAATGATAACAAGAATAATATTAACAATAATAATAAAATTAGTGTTATTATTATTATTATTATTATTATTATTATTATTTTTATTATGTTTACTAAAATTATGTTTTAACTCAATGTTTCAACATTTTAAATCTGTAAAAACTTCTAGCTGATTGCAAATACTAGAAAACAAATATGTAGAAAAAGAAAACTCTTAAAGCAATCAAGTTAGACAAAAGAAACGTTAACTGTTAAATTTGATGTTGATAAAAAAAAATTCACTGTAGAAGCAAAAAACTTTGATTAAAATTGGAATTCGAACCATGTGGCCAAGTTGGCTGCATATTTATATCAAGCTGTGGTAATTCAAATTCCTTTTACAGTTATTAAAATGTTCTTAAATGTCTTACAAATTAAGAGGCAAAAGTTGTTTGCTTGTTTATAATCTAATTTAAATGTTAGAATAGTCATTTCCGCTAATAAAGTACATTGTTCAATTTTTTTTTTTTTTTTTTTCCTGAACTAATTTGGTTTCCTATCGTTCTTAATTGCTTGGGGCTATTTTATTTATTTTAGTTACTCTAAGTTTATCTTTGTGAAAAAAGCAGGCACTGAATCATAAAGAAGTCTACAGTCATACAGTCTTTCCGTGCAGAAGCGGCAGCGCTCACCGCTTTGGCCCCTTAGGTTGTCAAGCGCTGCGCTCTGACCCGTGGTGACCACCGCTGAGGGCCCCAGAGCAATCCTTTGGTCTGGTGCGCCACCCTCCGCCTGGAGCGCGACAGTTCACACGGTCCCCACTGAGTTAGTCCATATAAAAGGCTTTCCCCTGAAAACAACGCTAAAAGAAAAGCCCTGAGATATGCATGAGTTGGATGTTTCATAAAACTATACAGGTTAAAATAAATATGTTGTTGTTATGGGCTTATTATATAACTTCTGCTCTAATACTTGTGCTTTAGTAGGGTAGACATTTGTTCTGTAAAAGGTTTGAGCATCTAACATGTCCACGATTGATGTTCATATGGGCCCACTATATGCAAACGATTTAGATTCGTGTAGATGATGGAGCTTCTTGTTCCTTCAGGTCAAGTGCTCCCTCTTGTGGTGTTTTGTGGGAAGTGTAACAGGCTTTGTAAATAGGTTTAATTTAGTTTAATTAATGTAAATAGAGTCCATTTGCAAAAACAAAAAAAAGTCACTTCAAGACACTTTAAAGAGACAATGCAATCAGATCACACAGTTCTACCTAAGGGAAACCAACTGATTTTATATGAGAATGTGGGAACAGAAGTCAATTGTTTGCATTCTGTCATTGACTCTACAGCAATCCATCACACTGAGCATGCATGCAGCGATATTGGAGAGAAGAAAAAGCTCGACAAGAAGGAAAACTCCAGCAGAACCAGGCTCAGTGTGAATGGCCTCCTGGGGCAGACTGGGGCCTCCGTGAGACAGAAGGAGAAACACAAACATAAATGCACTGATTCAAAAATAATGGTGAACTGAATTCTAAGGTAATGTAAACTGGCTAAATATGTGGCTCTGTTTAACTGATAAGCTCTGTGACAAATTTTCATGTAAAAGAATTACAGTCACAGTAAAAGCTAAGTCCATAGATATAGGAGAAAAACAGGACCAACAACTTAAAAACAGGCCCAACTCTACCATCTACAATCTACTTTTTTTTCTCTTTTTAAAATGTCACATTTCAAGGGTGAATGTTTTAAAATGGATTAAAGCAATGGTCTGTATAGTCATTGGAACAAACAAGAACAGTTTCAAGAATTGTTTTGTGATGAACAAGGTTACATTTGCCTATTTTTTAACAGAAATTTTCTAACAACCGTTTGGTTTTTAGGCAAAACAAGCTTTTTCTTTTGTAGAGGCTTTGTTTTTATACTTCCTTTTCTTCAACCTATTAGATGTTACCAGTAAAAAGCACTAATCTTTCAAAATATAAAAGCAAATACTATCAGCAGGAACTTTTGAGGATTTACATTATGTATTATTATACAAATAGAAGCTATAATAATACTAAGCAATCATTAAAGAAACAATGTTACCCTATTAAACATTCAGTTTTTCTGTTCCTATAATTATGTTTAATATCATTTTTCATCATCAGTTGAAAATTCAAAACAAAACTGAACTTGCCTCACCAATTTAACACAATATTCAAATATAAATACTTTAGGAAACGCCGGTCCCTATCAGCTACTCTTACTTTCTTTAGCTGAAATAACTTTTCATGAGAAACTTGTTGTATCCAATCCTTCACTTTCTGACATCAGTCTGAGGGTAGTGTGTCCCTCTGTTGTTAGATATTTGATACATTTCTTGCATGCCCTACTCATTTCAAATCACCCAGAGCATCTTGAAAACATCAATATCCACATATTCTTTGATAAAGTCAGATCTTTACACATATGTTGTTCATAAAAAAGATGAAGATGCTAAAATCAATGATACATCAACACATTTTCATGAGCCATGGCAGGATCCAGGGTTTTCCAACAGAATATTTTCTAAACCACTTTTACTTTCTTTCTACACCACATCCTGTCATTTTTTGCCAATAAGCTGATGCAAATGCACTCTGTTAACCATGTGGTCTGAAAGCACATTGTTTACATTTTTAGCAGTCGGCAGCGGTCAGCATGCAGTGCATTGTATGTGTTGGACTGTTTATCTTTTACACTTTTCCACCAGAAACAGCCTGATACCTCTGCAACATTCTGAACTATAGTGGCATCTCTCTTTAATCGGATCATGTGGTCAACCAAGTTTAGTGATGACCCACATGATGAGTTCAATACACTTCCTTGCCAGGGTGACAATGGCATCAGATGTAGGAGTTTGCCATGAAATCGAAGGATTAACGGTTCAAGTCCTGGCTCTGACTTTCAGTGTCGTTGTGTCCTTGGGCAAGACACTTCACCTGCATTGTCTCTGATGGTGGTCAGAGGGCCCGGTGGCGCCAGTGTATGGCATCCCTGCTTCTGTCAGTGAGCCCCAGGGCAGCTGTGGCTACAATGTAGTTTGCCACCATCAGTGTGTGGGTGAATGACTGAATGTAGTGTACTATATAAGTACAGGCCATTTACCATTTCCATGCTTTTAACTACCACACAGAGAGACACTGATAACGGCTGATCTGGAACATCACATCAGAGGCAGTGTACATAGGCAATAACCAATGTAGACTGAGGGGTGGCCAAAAGTAAGTATTGACCTCAAGGTCAATCTACACTGTTCCAACAGGAAAATTAACGAGCAAAACATCCATATTTTCCAAATAAAGACAAACTATACTTTCCTACAGCCTTTGCTAACAAATAGACACATATATTTAAACATCCGTGACTTCTAGATAAAAGGTATAGTGGATAAATCTTTTTCATTGTCTTTACTTACCTACTTGTATCAATAGACATTCTGCATAAAATTGATATTTCCAAGCACTAATAGTTTTTATTAGAATTTTTATTTATGATTTCACTGAAGACTCCTAGATAGGCACATCATTTTCTCTTTACCCCATATGACACAAAATCGAGTTCTGAAAAAAATGGCCCTGTACATATCATCTTTGATGTTAGTATATTGATTTGCATAATTAACAAAAAAATAAAATAATAAAATGTTTTGAATATTCCACTTGAGAGTATTACTGGTGCCACCATCTGTATTAGAGGGAAAACATGGAAGGGGTGGCCACAGGGGTGGCCAATGATTGCCTAAGGGTGGCCATGGCCCCACATCTAGCTTTGATTTGTATACATTATGATTTTGATAACTTATAATCTGGGATTTTTTTTGCTTTGTTTTTTTATTGAGGTTAGTGAACCAAGATTATTACATAATGCAGCAATCCTTCTGTCCAGCTCATTATTCAGTCCAACAGTTCTTGCAGAAGCTCTATGGAGCCCATTGTTGACAGCTGAAGTGGAGGCTCACACTGGCATCAAATTTCTTACAAAAACAAACCTAAAAAAAGTCTAAATAGTTCTTATACAAGTGATTTTGATTGATAACCCATTTCCTCATATGTAACAGCTGGTGATGGCCCACTTATCATCTGATGCACAAATTAATGAATCTTTATCATCTAATATTTGACATTCCTCATGGTCACTATAGAGAATAATCGTCAATCGGTTCATGAGGAGCGGATAGTTCAGATGTACTCTTCCCTAAGCAGCCACTCATACCAGATTTTTGAGCAACTAGTACAGCAGTCGCTGTCACGACCCACTGACCAATGAGGGAACGGCTCTCAGTGTTTTGTTAAAGCCACATGTAACTCCGCCCCTTATTGGCTGAGAGCCGCTCTAACTCACGCAGCCTTCCGCCGCAGCCGCTCCTGCCACTGTTGCTTCTTCCTGAAGAATCCCAATAAGTCTGCAGCTGCTTACAGGTTAGTTCTTATCGCCTCTTAAAAAAATGGACATATTCGAGCCTATAGATGAAATCTAAGATTAAAATGGCGCATCTGCGCATCAAAAAGCAGGAAGCAGGCATCTAAAAGGTTATTATTTTGGGTGAATTCAGTTGTTTTGAAGTTGTGTCCTTTTTTTTTTTGGTGAAATCTTTTTTCCTCTTCTTCTCATTTAAACATAAAACACGTGAGTTTTTGTTCTGCGCGTGAAGAACCTTCGTGCGCATAGAGGAGGGTTATGAAATGAAAACAGACATGGATGCACACGTAGCTGCATCAGGTTTCAGAGTGCGCACTTATCTGTTATGTGTACAAACTTTGGCTGTTTTGTTTTCGGGCGTATTTTTTCTCTCTCCAGCTTTGTTGCATAAGCTGCTGTTTGGTGGCGGGTTATTAAATTATAGAGGGAGAAATAGAGCATTACCTCTCAGTTCTCGTGCTGACATCCCGCCACATCGTTTATCACTTTCTGAGAGACAGTGTGTGGGGTGTGCACGCGCGCGCGCGCGCGCGGAGGGTTATTACTAACATAAGGAAGTTAGTGGCTACTGTCTGCATATGGCGTCTCTTTTAAATAACAACTATTCTCTACAGAGATACGTGATCTTATGTTTTTATGATTGCCTCGTTTATTGGAATATTCTTTTATGATGATAAAATTATATATGTATTTATTTATTTATTTATTTTTTTGGTATTTTAAGTCACACTTGTAACTTGTTGGGAATTTTACTGTAGGAAGGAGACATTCTTGGTCAGATATCCTTTTTAATCAGGTTCTTGGTTGAGATGAAGATATTTTTGCTCTTTGCAGTCCAGACCAAAGGGTTCGGTTGAAGGTTTGACGCAGTGTACTGGGCTGAGATTTCAGCCCCAGAATAGGTTTAAAACAAACAAACAAACAAACCTCATGATGTCTAAGGATGCTTTCTTTGACAAACTGTTTTAACCAATGAGCAGCATTTTTACTCTTTTGAACATTTTGAATAGAATAGAATAGAATAGAGAATCCTTTTATTGTCCCACAGTGGGGGAGTTCTGGTGTTTACAACAGCAAAAAAGATTATTGAAAGAAAAAAATTCAACACAATTCTTGAATTGGTGGATGTTACCTGGGTTAACCGACTTAATAACTGTGTAAAAGACCCGTCCTCTAGTTGGACTCAATAACATGGGGCGTTAACCATCTTACAGAACAACAATTCAGCCAAATAGATAATTGAGGAATGATAAACCTCATTCTAATCTCATCTCTAATCAAAAAAACTGGGTCACCATGTTTGACCCAGTATTTGGTTAAATAGAACCATCCTTTGTTTGCAACAGAAGAATCAAACAGCATTTAGATTAGATTAATAACCCAGCAGTTTATTTAGTATGGTATGTATGTGCCTATTGATATCCGGGCATGTTTTTTAGCAAAGTCTGCTTCATTGTAATAAAATACTGCAGTCTAAAGGTTTCTGATGTTATGATCCTTACTTGTGAGAATTTAAAAGTCTAAAATAATTTGCTGATTCTCCTATCTAGGTGTAAATGGGAGCTGGCATTAGAGAGATTCATTTTTCAGGGACATTGTTGCATTTCATGGTGGATGCAGTTGCCAAGCAACCAATGGACATTCAAAGGCAGGGGTGTAGTTAGCTGGTAATACTGGGGCCCATCTCCCCCCTCTCCCTCAATGTGTTATATTTCTTGAGTGAAATGGCCTCTACCTCTAAGATATATTTACAGCAAGATCTTCTGGATAAAAAAAAATGGCATTAATAATATTTTACTGCTGCCTATATATATGTTAGGATTTCTTTTTCTAAACTCCACCTGTCTTTTACAGATATTTTATTAACTGTCAGATAACAATAAAACAAATATTTAGCCATAAATAATAACACCTGGAATAGAAAAGATTAATAACTTTAAAGAATCAATAATTTCAATGGAAGAAAGGTTTGATTTTTGTTGTTTGAACTATCCTGGCCTGCATTAATGGCTCTAAGAATGTGCTGGAATTGGTTTGGAGATTTCTTTTTGCTGTTGGAGATTCAATTCTGAGGTGTCCTTGGAGCAATCAAAGAGACAGAGCAAAGGTGAATATGGTGAGGTTTTCACCAGAGACTGTCAGGATGCAGTATTCTATCACAACTCTGTAAGAGAATTTAAAATAAGCCTCAAACTCAAGTTTTTGGGGTTCTGTTGCATATAATTGATTCACTTTAATTCATTGTTGCTTAATAAAGGTTAATTTAAATTTATGTTGTGGGAAAAACATACTCCTTGCAAAGATGTCTGTTTGTGTTCCTGTTTGCTGACCATATGTTTCAATGTTTCCATTGGTCTGTTGTGTTTTGATGAGGTACAAGTGTTCAAGGCTGGATGGTATACTTACCATTACCCTAATCTTTAGTTTCCTTCATTAATTCTGTCCCATTTAATTTGAGACTGTGGCTGGAGCACCCTAAAGCAGTAATACTACTTTGAGTCAGAAGAAACAGTCTGCCGGGTCTAAGCATTAATTAGACCAAATATTTAAAAGGTTCCAGCGGTATAGAATATATAGTACAATGTGCACTCTGTACTATTAGTAGGATCGGAGATTTGTTAAATACATTTAATATTAACATCTCTTTTTTTGATTCATTAAAAGAAATCGACCTTTAAAATCAACATACCTGCTCTATTAATGCACTGGCCTTAATATCAAGTTTCCCCAGCTCCTTTAAACCCATACATCACTGCTGTTCCCCCATTAAGTTTTCTCATTTAAGGACACATCTTGCTTGATGCCTCAAAACACCAGTTTATATTTGTTTGATTTTACACATGCTTCACTGTTATTAATTGTTTTGTTTGATAGTTTCATAGACAGTCAAGAAATGTAATTTTTCTATTGATTTCTTTCATTATTTTTTTAGCCTTTGAGAACTAAATCAGATTCCCTCAGTCAGTCGTCATGTTCTGAATCTCTCAGTAAACATTTTCAGTTGGTTTCGAACAGACGGGGTGGAAGCTCTGCAGGTGTTTTACTATAAACTTTATTTTTACAGGAATCTGTGGAATGCAGACTGAGAGGCGTGTCGTTATGTTTCTACTTTTTATATGAGCGGCAGAGGAGTTATATACATCCGTGGTAAACAGACACACGTTAGGTGACTGTGCAGATGTCATGTGTTTTTCCTTTAGGCACAGGAGAAGCTGTCTTTATAGCAAACAGAAGGAGAGATTGTGGTTTTTTGGAGCCTGTCATTACGCCGTTCATGGTCATTTGAGAATACCAGCATGACTGTTTCTGTTGTGGGCTGACAGCAGGCTAAAAGAGCCAGTGTTTACAACACAATCAGCTCTTATATGTGACCTTCAAAGCTGAGTGTCACATCTCAACAGCTTTTCACTCATATCTTATAATTGAGAGAACTTGGAAAAGTCATGCAAGAAATCTTCAAGGCTAAACAAATCTAATTTGCTTGGTGATTTAAGTGGAATGGCCTCCTTGGAAATCTGTTTATCTGAAGTTTTCTCTTTCTGGATTTTATTGAATTTTATTTCTTATGGTATTTAAAGTCTTGTCCTGTAGTGAAGTTATACGATAACTCTGATTTCTGTAATCCTCTGACCTGTTAAACCAGATTTTAGCTGATTCGGATCTTTCTGTAAAAGCTATAAATAAAAACAATATATTGTTTTTTCTCAGTGAGAAAATGTAAAATACATTTTTTTTAAATTGCGATTATACACGTAGGGTAACATCAAGCTATAGTGAAACCAATTATTTCTCAACGATGACGTCTCGCTTCCAGGTTTCAAGTCAACGGTAATAGTAAAGATAACATAACAGCATGAGACAGTGTTTCTCATTTACAAGATGGATTATAGCTCAATAGTTTTCACTTGTTTTGAGTGCTTGCCAAAATTTGCATCACATAAGTTCTTATTTCTATGGGATTAATAGATACTAAACATGTGCTGGGTTACTGAAGATTTTATTGGAAAATGTCTTAATTTCGTCTTATTTTTAAGAGGTATTTCTTTTTATTGTAGCTGTGGATTAGCGCAATTAGTGCAACCAGCTGCATTGTCACGGTTTAAAAAACAAGATAAACAAATTCTCTCCAGCAGGTTCTGTGAAAAACAAAGCTAGACTAGGCAAATACATAAAAAAAAAAAGTGTTTATCTTCCTGTTGCTTTTGAAGTCTCATTCCCTATTGTACTGTAGCAGCCTGGATGAACAGCCAATAAGCCTCAGGGGGAATTTTTTTTCCTTTTCTTTCAGCTTTCTATACCCCACTGGGCTTCCCGTACTTATTTTCACAGTTTAATGATACTGAAATAAGCTGACTGGTCTACAGTCACTTTCCAACTAGTAGGTCTTGTGCGGTGTGTTTGGTGAACAGTAAATTCCAGTGTTGCTTATAAAAAAATGTCCATATGTGTTTGAATATGTGATGGATACGTCATTGATAGAGCTATAAATCCGGCTCATTTAACATGTCAGCTGCAGATTATTACTAGGGCTGGAACTAACCATCATCTTGCTAATTGATTGACCTATTGATTATTTTTCTGATTAACTGATTGATAATTGGATTTGATGAATTGATCTGATGATCAATTGATGAATTGATCTTTTTATAAAAAAGAATAGAAGAATACATTTTATTGTCATTACAGTTTCACAAGTAAAAAGCAACGGAATACGCTCTCTGCATTTAACCCATTCTTTTGGAGAGCAGTAGGCTGCAATTGTGTGGCGCCCGGGGAGCCTTAACCCCCACACAGTGTGGGCCGAACTTCCCGACCTCAAACGTTGTGGGCGGGACTAAGTTCGGAATGGCACCCAGGCTAGCAGTCTGTGGGAATGGGGCTTGAATTCAGAACCTCTTGGATCCAAGCGCAATGCCCTAACCACTAAGCTGCCATTCCACCAATATTTATTTATTTATTGAATAAATCCCATTACATATTACTTTCAATTAAATAATGAAGTGTAGTACCCATTCAGGTTTAAACATTCAACAATGTCTCATTGAACAGGAGAAAATTGTTTCCTGTCTTGCAAACATTGTTGCGCAGAGGTAATTGAACCTTTTGCACACCTTTAACTCAACAATGTGGTTGTGCTGTAGTTGGTGGAGGCTGGATATGTTACTTTGGGTAGTTCCAACAGTTTTCAGGCAAAATTTTGTGTCCTTTTTCTCAACATCTATGGCGTAATGTTGGTTCCACCGAACTGAGCATACAGGGAGAACAATATGCATCGTTAAAACTCGCACACCTTCACTTGAAACCGGTCTGCTGCGTGCCCAACTGACAACGCGCTCTAGACTTCTTCTCTGCACGCTCAGCTTCACCTCTGCTCTCGCTCGGCTCCACTGGATTAGCTGATCTAATTTCGTTTACAGCTGTGTTAGACACTTCTTCATTGGGCTCATCCATCATTCTCTTTGTTTACGCTTCTGAGTGGATTGGTGGATTCACATGATAATGCTGCAGTGTCTTAAAAAGGGGAAGGAAATACCATCCACCAGCGCACAAATGCATATATATATATATATATATATATATATATATATATAAGGCTTGTGCGATATATATATTTACAAATTTGGTTCTCTTGCGTAGGCCCCTCTGTCAGCTAAAGGCACGTTTTAGAATCTCAATACTCCATTTAGCAATTAATCGATTGCTAAGTTTGTTGCCGATAATTTCAATAATGGAATTCTCAGGATTATTCCCTACTTATTACAGCTCCTTTTTTTAACAGGCAACAGCATTTGGCTCCCAGCTTTAAGAGTTTGACATTGTAAACAGAAAAATGTTCATCATGAAACTTCGTCAACTCATCTTGTTTAAGTATAAAATGAAGAGGAGCAGGTTGAATTGGCTTTTGCTAAGCTTAGTGGTTGATTGATCCGACTCCACAGCTGATGCTTAGACAAGAATCTTGATTTTAATCAAATACGACTCAAATGAGAAGGAGTGACCTCGGACTGGAGAGAAAAATCAGAATGATGTTTTTTCTCTGTGACCTGCATTGGGAACCCTGTGTGTGTCATGACACACAGGGTGGACTAGATGGAAACTTTTGACAGACATGTGACCTTTGCCCCACTTCACTATCCCTCTTCTCTCTATGCATTTTCCTGCTGCGCCTCATGTGACCAGCAGTGTGAGGTTTCATCTTGGGGGTCGGGACCTGCACTACTCATAGTGGTCTTCTTGTGCAAGGTCAGCCTTTGGTTCCAAACCCAGAGCTGACTGCGGTGAGTGCAGTATGAACACGTGTCAGGGAGCGCAGGAGAAAAGTCACACTGCAGCCGCATGAGGTCTACCAGCCATCTGACAGCCACACAGTGACAAACAGCATGCCTCTCTATGAGATTCGTTGGCTGCTTCGCCATATTTAGAGCGCTTCTGTTTGCTCATCTTTGGAAAACAAGCCATGAAACATTAGCCTGTAAGTGTAGAAGGAAGGAGATTTGTAGATGATTATTGCCATTCAGTCTTTTTGTTGAAGTGCTTCCCGTGGGGCAGGGTGTGGAGTGTGTGGAAGTGTTGCATTATCACCAAGGTAACTGAGGCACCACATTTCTTTTCTTAATCAGTGTCCCTTTAACTACAGTTTAAGGAATTGAAGCTCTTCATGTTAATCTTAGTCTCAGAGGGGAAGTTACACACAGACTACATGTGATGCGGTTTGTGACTTCAGTGTCTTCCGCTAAAAACAGTTCTTGGTACAACTATTCTTTCATTGTGACACATTTTGTCTAGAAATACAACTTCGACGTGTTATACTAGGATTTAAGGTGACAAAAAGTCAGAAGTGAAAGAGAAAAAAAAAAAAATCAGTTTCAGTTTGCACCTCTTAAAAACTTTCACATTGTGTTTTCTTTTTGCTTCTTCTTTGCAGAATGAATCCAGTCCAGGTCATTTTGTTTGGATGAAGGGTGTCTCTTTCCATGCTCTAATCTGTTTTAAGTTTTGGCATACAGAGGATTGCAGCAATGCGTGTCAATGTTTGTCACATTTTACCTGCACTCTTAACTCCACATGTTTGCTGTTTTTCCCAGATTTGCTAAATTTGTGAGTGCTCCCAGCTTATCTATGGATAGCCTCGCCATGTGAGATGTCCAAAGATGATGTTTTCTCACCTGATTCTACTTCAACTGAGATTAGGCTACACGTAGATTGACTGTTTAATGATCCTGGTCCTGGTCACTATGTATTTATTCAATGTGTTACTTTAATTTAGGGGTAAGGAGGATTAAACAGAACTGTCATGGTGTTCTAGGTCGAGCCTCCGATTGCCAAGCGGGTGACCTGGGTTTGAATGCCGGTTGTGACAGGGAGGGCATCTGATGTAAAAATTGACAAATGTTGCTATGGCAACCCCTGAAAATGGATGCAGCCAAAAGAACACAGAGTGAGGAGGGCTAAAGTATATCATGTTTTGTGATTTTTATCTGTGAAATCCAGCTATCCTTTTATATTAGTTATGCATTGTTTTTTTGTTGGTTTATCTCACGAAATTCCAAGAAAACAGATCAAGGTTTAAAGATGAAGCAGTATAGAAAATGTTAATAGATGTGGGTACTTCAGTCATCTGTGTCATTTTATATGCAAATGTAATGGATATCTACAGCAGACTTCATTTTATTTAAGGTATGTAATTTAGATTTTATTTGTCACTGCTGAATCGTCCAGTTCGACAGGAAGATTCACAGCTTTCAAAGAAAACTGCAGCAAATACTCCTGATTCAGACAAGGAGTCAACTCCACTCTTAGATTTTGTCTTAAACGAGTTACCTTTGACTTTAACCTTTTAACTCCTGATTATCGAAGACATTATGGCACAACTCCTTACTAAGTGTAGTTAAGAGGAAATCAAGTGTGACTGAGTTATATCACTCTAACCTCCAGGCTGAGGTTGGAGTGGCTCTGGTATCATCTGCAGAGCTATAACGTGCCTTTGGGCTGCTGGCCTTTCTTCATGTTCTGTTATGTGTCAAATGACCTTGCTGCACTCCCCAACTCCCCCCCTACACACCCCCTGATCTTGTGCTGGAGTGTGGTCTGACTGGTGAACTTGCTCTGCCATTGGCTTGTCATTCTCCCAGGCCAAGTAAGGAGAGTGGAGGTGGGTGGGTTTTTTGTTTTTTTTTTTACAACTACCTTTCACCTCCAACAACTGTCAGCACAAATGCTCTGTGGAAAGAACCAGCGTCAGAAGGAGGTTTCATCAAACCTCCTCGCTGGTAACTTCCTGAATTTGACTGAAATTGACGAATTGATTGGGTGATAAAAATGTCAAGTTTGAACTAAGTTTCTTTTTTTTTTGTGTAAGATTATTCTCAGCAGCGTCTTCTTATGCTGGCTCTGAGTCAATTGATTTAGCAGGTGAACCAAATTATCTGCTAAATCAAATAAATCAATTTGGAGCCTTTGATTATATTTCACCAATTTGATTTGATAATGAAAGATTGTGTCTTTTACTTCATGGGATATAAATTAAAACGATGTGACCAACTCTTACCAAGTCTCGCCTTTAGGTAAAGTAAGAAAATAGAAGACAGCCATCTAATTTTATTAGATTTTTTTACTATTTTGAAAATATTTTTTATGTTTTTTTAAATTAATTTTAAATAGAATAGCATTAGTTTGTATTTTTCCTCCATAAAGATACATATTTCCAAATTATGAATGAGAATTATGGGATGCTAACGAAGGTAAAGTAATTGGGACATGTCTTTATGTCATTTCAAAGCTCAACGGTGGAATATACAGAACCTTGAGAAATCTTAACCTTCATGCACCTGTTGAACAAAAACCTCACCTTTCAGATATAATTCAGCAGCTATTATGACGTTACAATTCGTTTACATTGGATCTCATGCTGTATAAACCTAGTGGGCTCAGTTTAGCCTGCAGTTATTTTGTTAAGATCACTGAAATATAATCTGTAGGTGCTGACAAGAATAGAGACATCCTTTTCATATCAGCCATGAGCATATTAATCGTTTTTTTGGTGGTGTTTGTTTGTTTGTTTGATTTCCCATGTCTTGGGTGGTACTTTAATAATGTGGTTTTTGTATGCATTTGTCTGTCATGGTGGCTGTTTTCTTTTCTTTTCTATCTTTTGCTTCTCATTTCTCTAGACTCGCAACAAACCAAAAAGAAGTATTCTGTATTTTCTCTATTTTTCTTTTTCGTTTTTATTTTCCGAATCTCTCCTTTATTCTCTCTTTCTTCCCCTTACTTCTCATCTCCTCTTCCTTTCTCATTTCCAATTCTGTCTCGGTGTCCATTGCCTTTTTTCCCCATAGACGCCTCTAATAGTTTTAATACGAAATCACCAAGTGGAACCTTATGAACCTTGTTAAAGCAAATCTAAGGTATAATCCAGCACCGGGAATCTATTCCTCAGCTCTTTATTGGCAAACAAGACACATAAAAAAATATGTTTATAAAAATAATAACAATAATAATCTGTTTTTTACCCAGAAAATTTAGCTAAACAGGTTTACAGGATTTCCTTCTCTCACCTGTAAAGGGTAACCCACACTATTGGCTAAGCTTCTACTGGTACAACTCTATGCACTCTTTCATATTTCAAACCTAAAAACTGTCCCTGCCGTCATCTGCTTAGCCATGTTTCTACTCTAGATGATGCCATTAAAGGAACCATTGTGTTATATATGTTGTGAATAAGTGATATATATAAAATAACTGAGTTGAATCTAGTTGTTTTTGTTCTTTTTTTATATCAATTTGACCAAGCAAGCCTTTATCTTTCATAAGACCGATTCCTGTACAGAAACAGTGGAAAGATAAAAAGCACTGGTTGTTTGGGAAATGATTAAAAAAGAGCATGCTCTGATATGAGAGATAAAAATTGCCAAATTTATTGGTGTTTTTTCAAACTGAAAATTAATATTCATCTCCATTGACTCCATTTAGAGTCTATCAAGCTCATAAGTCAGGCTCTCTGCTTAGATAGGTCCTTCAGTCATACCGACCAAAGCTGCGAAATGTTATCTATCTAATTAGAGTGATAGCCTCTACTCTAGTTCAACAGTTTTCCTTCAGAGATCTTGGTTGCAAGATTAGTTCTGCAGAGGTTTTTCTCTACAGTCTTGTTGCTTTCTCTCTCCACAGTCCTTCATTGATGACGCAGTAAAGGTTTCTGCTCAGTGTCTCCTGAACAGTCCCTCAATTTATAGACATTAAGTGTTTCTTCTGAGCGAACTGATTCATTAGTTTGGCCATCAGCTGTGGGAGACAGAATGGTTGGAGCTCTGTTAGTTTCCACATAACTCCTTCTGACATTCAGGAATATTTATGTGACATACAAATTGGTCTTTCTTTGCAAGAAGGTGAAATCGTGACTTTGGGGTTAATTAATTAAACACAAGCAGCATTTAGCAACAGGTTGTTAAAGGGAGATGATGCTTCGGATGATGTGTATCTAACCCTCAGTTAGATACACATACTTATTATTTCTTTGTTTGGTTATTTCACTACATTGAAGTTAAACTTAGTGTCTAGCTGTTTGTTTCACATTAACATCAGTGGAATAATAAGTCTTTAAGCCACTATGGGGCAGCTTGCATTTTCTCTGGGATTCTAGCAGCACCCTACGTTTACCTGTGTTACAAAGGAAAACCAGCTAACTGCACATCGGATGTGTTTGGGAACAAAGATGACAAAACAGTCTGTTGGTATGTTTCAACCCGTCCCCCTCCCAGTGACTCTCCAGCGAGCGGCTTGCTGCGTCTCACGCGTCTGTGTTTCTGTTTGAGGAGGGGCGTGTTTCTGCTATTCATAGTTGTGAGAACAGAGAGGTCTATTAGAGGTCAGTGGGATCCCTTCTAATAGCTACTGCAGCACTGCCTTTCAGATAACTGCACCTCGCCACTGTGAAACACAACCTCGACCCTTTGCCATTTACGCTCTGTGAGTACAGATATGGTTAAATGTTTGTGTGTGGATAATCTGAGCTGTGCTGTCTGATAATATGCTCACGTGCATTTAAGTTCAACTGACTTTGGTTTAGTATTGTGAACATCTGACTCCTCTAACATGGGTAAAAGTGTCAGAGGAAAAGAAGCTTTTGTCAGTCCTCGTTTTTATTCTTTTTCAAGAAGCTAAATCATTAGCAGTTATGTCTGTTTTTTTAATGATATTTCTTCATACTTTTATTTATTTCACAAATAACTCTTAATTCTATTTGCTTGTGTACTTTGCTCCACTTGGCACTAGTCCCATTTGCCATGAGCTTCAAGGTAATAATAGAAGTAGGTGAGAAGTCATTTGTATTTTACTCAATGACTTCATTTACCTTCACCACAGAGGTCAGATCATTTGACCTGAATGTCCTGAGGTTTATAGCAAACATTACCTAGGACAAATATATGAGCCGATTAAAGAGTCAATTATTAATAAGTCTGAGTCTATTCTGGGAATTTATCTAAAAGTATTACCAACTGTATTATTTACGCTTCAAGAGCAGCTGTAGCCCATTAGATGTTTGATTAAAATCACAAAATCTCTAATTCTGCAATGTGTGATTTTAATTTCACATTTTTTGTTCTGCTGCAACAAAACAATCTAGAAATCAGTAAAAGCAAAATCTTAAATTAAATTAATTTGAGTTGGTTAATAATTTGATTTGCTAAATTTTTATAATTAGATAATATGCACTTGAAATAACACTATGTAATCGTTTTTCTTGTTTTAAATGTAAATGGTCTTGTTCCATTTGAAAACTGTCTCACTTGCATCCTGAATTCAAGAAAAAAATGCACTTATTTAAAAAAAAAAAAATACTTTTTAGATTAAATTTTTATTGCAACGTGTTAGTGGAGAGAAAGAAAAAAAAAGGTTTGAGCCCAGTGACTTCATGTTTAAAGTATCTCAAACGGAAAGCTTTTTCTCCCCTCCCGAAGCAAGTGGTTGAGCCTGTGGTTGTTTCCTTATGTCTCCGTCGAGGATTGTGATGAGAAACGTGTGTGGAGTCGGATTTCCCTCCATAGCACAGCTGTTACATGGGAGAGCAGAACAAATCTTCCCCTTTAAACAGAAAAACTGAAAATCAGCTCTGTTAATGAGAGGGCTTCATGAGAAGCTGAAAGATGCTGGTTATGTGTTTTTTCACATTAAGTTTCTCTGGCCGTACTAGAGAGGCCGTTATCAGGATTAGCAGTTTTCCATTGTTTGTTTACCATCGTTTCCCGTGACTCATGCAGTCAATAAAAAGGTAAAGCAGCAACAGATACCGACTGCCTGCAGGTCAGTCTCTGATTGTTGAAATGAACCCCTTTTCCCAACGCAGGCTTGATGGCATCTCTGTCCACTAGTGTCACAAGTTAGAGAAAAATTCACATGCAAAATGTTTAGCAGATACATGAAGAGCTACTGGGAGAGTCACAGATTGCTGTCAAAGATGAACTTTATCCACTGTCCCCTGGCAGTTTGGTCAACAGACAAAGAGAGAATATCTTAGCGGACTTTTCTGGTACGAACAAAGAGAAGAAAAAGAAAGAAACAAGCCATTTTCGCACTTGAGATTTTCCAGCAGGTTTTACCTGAGGTCTTACCCATCATTTTATGTGAAAAAAGTCAGATTTCTAAGTGATGCCTCCTTTAATTTCCATAGAAACCCCAGTCCTGTTGACCCACGACCCTAAGTGGGATTCTCACTCCAATTTTGAGAATCATTGCTCTGAATGTGATTGCTGAAAAAAATTTGGAAAAAACAAATATGGTGTCATTAGATATTTATGCGCCTTTGATCTTTGGATTTCAGAAATACAGAATAATAAATGCAACAAAGTTAATGGACTCTCTCTGAAACATGATTCCTTTTTGTTTTATTACTAAACATTATTATGCTATACAAGTTCTACCTTTGTCTGCTGGTTTTTGAGTCATTCTATCAACATGTCAAGTAGAAATGTGCACACCGCAATAAGAAATGGAAGCTAAAATCACTTGATTCCTAAAGATAGCATGGGTGTAATTGGCTATAGATCATAGCACCATCAATGCAAAATGCAATATTCTAGAAAGCTTTAATTGGAGGTGAACCACTCAATGCAAAAAGCAGGTTCACATTAGTTTATGTCTTTATTTGGGATGTTTGGATCAGGAGTCATTTGAGAGTCGTTTGCAAATAAATACCAAGGATAAGCTAGAAAGCTCAGTGGCTTTTAAACATAAGTAAAATGGCACATTTTAATAGGATTACTAACTTATTAAATAATAATTACTTATTAAATTACGAACAGGAGGCTATAGTCACTGTTTTTTTTTCTCTCACAGCAACTTTATTATATTTTTTTCGATGCAAGTTTCTGTGTAATCCTCTTACTTTCTAAAAATATGTGTTACTTAAGTCTTAAGTCATGTGTTTTTCTTGCTGATGATGTCTTCACTTAGATAAGATGGCTGAAGTCCCCGAATAATGAATGTTAGCATGCTTACTCTCTTTTTCCGATAGCTCAAAGTGGTGACTTCGAAAGGAAAAAATGTCTTAGACTTTTTTTTTTGTTTAAAGTTGCCACGTCATGAAACTGTATGAGTGGTTGAGCAGCAGACGTAGAAGTTGTCAAATGTTTTGGACAAAACAGGCGGTAGATGCAATCTCATTGCAGAAGGATCTATCAGATAAAACCTAAAGAACTTGGGAGACTTTAGACTTTACCTCTGTCGTCCAATCTGGGGAACAACACAGAACTAGAGTTGATAGATGCATCTGGCCTTTGATTGGTATTTGTAGAGGATTTGGAAAGTTTTCAAGGTTTTTAAAAATTTTCTTACAGTTGAGGCATCATTTCATAAAAAACAGGCTTTCCAACTTAAATCATAATTTCAACAAATAAATAACTGACCAAACACAAACTCCCCCACTTTTGAAGTTTTGTTCATTCACTTCACAACCTGTGCTGTTCAGTGCACTTCCAGTTAATCCCGTGCAAATTAAAGAGGAAAGGTTTTTCTACTGTATAATTATACAAGTTTATAAATAGTATTTTAGCTTTACCCACAGCTTCCCTCACAGGCACATCTGTCTGTGTGCAGTGAGAAGGAGTCCAATAACAACGTAAGGCAGGAAGCAGCATCATCCAGTATTGTCTCTCTCTGCCCTGTATTAAAGAGAGAATAACTGGGGCCATTTATTGAAGGAATTTGGGGAACAACCTCCTTCCCTCATTCTCAGGGCGTTGAAGATGGGTCGAGGCTGGGTCTTCCAACATGACATGTCCTGGTGTGGTCTCCAGACCGAAACCCAATAGAGAACCTTTGGAGGGAACTCAAACTCCTTGTTTCTCAGCTACAGCCCAGAAACCTGACTTATCTAGAGAAGATCTGTGTGGAGGAATGGGCCAAAATCCCTCCTGCAGCTGTGTGCAAACCTGGTGAAAAACTACAGGAAACATTTGACCTCTGTAATTACAAACTAAGGCTACTGTAAGCAAATATTAACATTGATTTTCTCAGGTGATGAGCTACTTATTTGCAGCTGTATCATACAAATAAATAGTTAAAAATCATACATTGTGATCTTTTGACTTTTTTTGTTATGTCTCTCAAAGTGGACATGCACCTACAATCACAAATGACCCCTCAATGACTTACATGTGGGAAAACTTGCAAAATATCAGGTTGTTCAAATATTTATTTTCCTCACTGTGAAAGCATCAGTGCTGGACTACTAAGGTGTCAGTCTGTTCAAAAATGTTTTAGTCATAAATGGTCAAATAAAAAAGCTATTATAAAGATTTTTCTTACGTAAAAACGTACAATATGTCTCTATAAGATCTGTGGTTGCAATGTCAGTTTGTGGATTTTTTTGGGGGGGTTAAAGACTTTCGTTGTTTAGATAAGGCCTTAGTAAATGTTTGTAGATGTGCTTTTAGTGCTTTTTTGGTCTAAAAAATGTTCCAGTGAATCTGTTAAGTAGCGCTGTGATTGGTTGGACTTTCTAAATCCCAGCTGTTTCCTCTGTTTCAGTGCAGAACAGTCATGCAAGCTCAGGAGGTTCTTAGACAGCTGCGGATTCCCGAGCTAGATGACTTCCGACAGTATGTCCGAGGCTTCCCCACAAATGCCCTTATGGGTATGGGAGCCTTTGCTGCCATCACCACCTACTGGTTTGCCTCCCGGCCGAAAGCCCTGAAACCGCCCTGTGATCTCGGACTGCAGTCATTGGAAATACCGGTGAGGTCCCACTTTTTTTCTCATGACTAAACACCTGTTCTTTCTTCTTACTTTCTGAGTAAGAAAAATGTCCTGGAACAGTCTAACTGCCCCCGAACTACAAGAGAAAAAAACCCCATAAAAATTAAGCAGTTGACCTCATGCTGCAGGAAGAAGGATTTGTTTGTTTTCCAGCTGCTGTGGAGCAAAACTATAGATCCAATAAAAAGACCATGTTTTTTCTTTTTGGTTTTTTCTTTTTGCAACTACTGATCACTTGTGTTCTTTGAAGTCAGACCTGCCAACTTAAAGTTTATTTAAATAACTATAGCCAAGTAGTAGCTTTTTATTCACATTTAAACTGTGCTGGCACTACAAAACAGTTGCCATTTATCCTTTATAGTGTATATTTCCATGCACTGAAATTACTGTTGTTGTTGACTGGAACATTTGAGCTGCAGCACTGTTAGGCTACGTTCCCACTGCAGGGCTTTATGCTCAATTCCGATTTTTTTGTGAAATTCGTTTTTTTTTCCATTGCCATTAAAATTTCCAAATATATGCGACTTGTATGTGATCTCCTGTGTGACCTGCATTCATACAACCCAAGTGTCCCGCATCCGCAGTAGAGGACGCAATGACGTCACAAGCAAGCGGGCTCTGTGTTTGCGGAATTAAACATGGATGGTAGTGCTGGAGCGCATCTATCGATCTTTGCCAACCTTAAAAACACAATATTTTTTATCATATGTCATGGTTGTTGTTTGTTTTGCCGCTTCTACTTAGCAAGACGCAGAATAGGGACCTTTGTCAGGTATTAGTACAGGACGGATGAATGTGACCTGGCCGTTCAGACACAGGTCGCATTTGAAAAGATCAGATTCGTATCGGACTAGCCAAGTGGCATTGGAAAAAATTGGATCTGTGTGGTTCAGACTATCATGAAAAGATCATATACAGGTCGCATATGGGGGGAAAAAAATCAGATTTAGGTCACTTCAGGCTGCAGTGTGAACATTGCCTTAGACACCGATATCCAGACTCATTAAAAGTGATATCAATCATAGCAGATTAATGAGTTTATACTCTTGGTAAGTCCTGGGAGTCAATTGGAGGAGTCATTATGTAACATGTCTGTGAATGTTGATTTGTCCACAGGGGGGAGAGCGTGCCAGAAGGTCAGTACTAAATGAGAGCGACAGTGAGTTTGTCACATATTACTACAGTGATGCACAAACGATATACCAGGTGTTCCAGCGAGGACTCAGAGTGTCAAGTGAGTATATGTGCTAGAGGTTGATCCGAAAACACCTAAAGGCACCAAAGCGAGTAACAGATCCTCCCTGTTTGCCATGGTAGATAATGGACCTTGCCTTGGGTCAAGGAAACCAAACCAGCCGTATGAGTGGCAGTCATATCAAGAGGTAAACTGTGGAGCGCTGCCTTGAGTTAACCGCTGTGTATTGCAAAATTCTTCTTTTCTTTTTTTTTGAGAAATGCCCTGTTTTTTTCCAGGTGGCGGATAGAGCAGAGAACATTGGCTCCGCCCTTCTTCACAGAGGTCACTTCCACACGGGCGACAAGTTTGTCGGCATCTTTTCACAAAACAGACCTGAAGTAAATCAAATGCTTTTCATTTTTAATGTTAAAAAGCCATTGTTGTGTGAGTTGTATCTTTATATTGCATCTAGTAAAGGTACAGAGTAAATTCTCAGATTTAGAGCTACCTAGCTAAATTTGGCCACTATCTAAATATTTCGAAATATATTGATATATATTTAGATGTGAAAGATACATATTTAATCTTTAATGATGGGTAAAGCTGTTTCCTTTTTTGTTGGATTGGCGCCCAGTCGGATTGGCGCCCAGTGCGCATGTACGACTTTCTCTAAAAGTCGTACATGCGCAGTAGCTCCTCTGCAATACAAAGGTATAGGAGAGCTTTGCCCTAGGGGACAGGAACTGTCATCACAGTTGTAGTGCAGGTGACTGACAGGTTGAGTTGTGGAAGTGAAGTCGCTTAAAGCAAACTTACTAAGAGAAGCTGGAGGTGAAAGCATTTGGACCTGGTCAGCCAAACATCAAAATTAATCAGCAGTCCAAAGACAGATGGAGATGGGTCACTCTGTCATTTCTAGGACCTGGTTTAGCTGCAAGGCTTGGCTAACTGCATGCAGCAAGGCTACAGATTTATTCTGCTTTCCTGCCTTCTTTTTCAAATGTCAGGATCTGACACAGCATGGATAATGTTTTAGAAAAGGCAAAGAAGCATGAACGATCTGGGATTCACAATGAATATAATATAATATAGTGTACTATTTGTAGGTGTTTGTTAATTTGCATAATTAATCTTAAACACAATCTCAGAAAATAGTTTTTATATATCAAAAAATATAAATCTGACTAATAGCTTCTCCATTATTTAACTGGTACATTATTTTTTTTAGGTTTGTGACACCATATTGGACCATGCAAAACACAGATTTGCCTTCACAAAGTCTTAGAAGGGCAACATATATGTACAAAAAGTAAACCTGTACATAAAATAATGTTTTGCTTTTATAAAGTGTTTTTATAATGTTTTTCGTTGTTAGCATTAATATAAATATACTGGTGTGATAACTTAGTATATGTTTGATTGGTTTTTGGTATAAGTTTATTTTGAATTTATAGCTCCCACAGGAGAAAACTCCACTAGCTGCACCTGTCTACCCGTGAAATGGGGGTGTTTTATTTAGATGAAGCGTATCACTGCCTAATGGCTAACATTGGGGCAATAGTAGCCGCTGTGTGTCAGAAACCATCGACAACACAGATGTGATCATGTCATCAGAGGTGGATTGAGGTCTCCACAAGCTGACATGTACTGTGACAAAAATCCAGTGTTTACCACAGCTTTAAACTCCACTAAACACATGTAGGCCTATTAGGGCATCTACAACTTCTGATTTTGCCAAGTCGACTATTTGACAGTGAAAGTGGAGTCTATGTGTTGTTCTCAAAAAACATGTCATTAAGTCGAGGGTTGCAAGGTGGGGTGTGTCTGACAATTACTTACAATACTTCTTGCTGCTGTGTTGCTCTGAGTTATATCAGGTTGGTCCAATCCAGCTTTTATTGCTAACTGTAGTGTGTGCTCTACTAGGCCCATAGAATAAGCTTATAAGAGACAAGGGGAAGTGTTGGCCTTGTGGTTAGAGCAGTGCGCTTGCACTTTGAGAAGGTTGCAAGTACAAGTATACAAGTTCTATCCCCACAGACTCCACTCTGGGTCCCTGAGTGAGATCCTTAACCCCACACTGCTCCCCGGGCGCCGCACAATGGCAGGCCACTACTCCCCAAGAGGATGGGTTAAATGCAGAGTCAAATTACTTCAATATGAAATCAATAAAGTTATTTTTAGGGGGGAGTGGCGGCCTAGTGGTTAGGGCATAGAGCTTGGAATCCTGAGGTTCTGAGATGAAGCCCCAGTCCAACAGACAGCAACTCTGGGTTTCTGAGCAAGACCCTTAACCCAACACTGATCCCCGGTTGCCCCACAATGGCAGCCCACTACCAAGGGGATGGGTTAAATGCAGAGATACATTTCTCCAGTGTGAGATCAGTAAAGTTCAATTATTATTATTATAGGTTTTCAAGCCCCACGGGGGACTGCTCAGCCTAGTTAAGTAGACTAGTTGACTTTTTAGTTAAAACGTACCAATTTGTACCAATAGTATTGATAAATGTTTGCAGGATCTACGGTTATGCTTTCTATGGTTCCAAGCAACACTGTCTGATTAAACCGAACAGAAACAGTTAGCTTTATGCTAATTTAGGCAGTACAGTTCACTTTCTTGTCAAAGAGAAACATGGTAACTTTTAATGTCCCTTTGAAAATCTTCGTTCGCTCCTTCCACCTGGAGAAGCCTCGTTTTTTGATGTCTCCATTTTGTTTGTCTTTTACTGCTGCCTATTCATGGTCCTGCATTATGCTGCAATAGTGCGGAGCTTCAGCTGTTGGGTTAGCATCTCCAAATGATCTTCACCTCCAGAAATGGGAAATGCATTATTATTCTGTGTATTAGTGCTACTTTATCCTTCTCCGGCATATGTACACAGCCTTTCATGGCACTTTGCAAATGTTATATTATATTTAAATTGATATAGAATTCTTCACTTTTTCTGATTGTTAGGGGAAGTAATAAAACTGCCTACATAGGTAAATGCAGTCTTTGATTTCAGGCAGTAAAAAAGAGAATAAGACAATTTTCTCACTTTTAGCCCTGATCTACAACCGTGTTTTTAATTGCTGGTTGAAATCTGGAGAATACCAACTCAGATTTTAAACTTTAAAATTTTTATTATATGTGCAGCTTTTATGAATGTTAAATGTTTTTTTTTTTTTATATATGATATATCTCTCCATTCAACTTTTTACAAAATGTGTATGTTTTCTTCTTTACATGATTTATTTTCCTCCTTTTATCAATATATTATAAATCAATCAATCCCATTTGGGTTGTTTTGGGTTTAGTGGACGATTTCAGAGCTGGCCTGTTACACATACAACTTGGTGGTCGTCCCTCTATACGACACGCTCGGCAAGGAGGCCATCGGCTACATCATCGACAAAGGTACGACCCAGTTCCTCTGTGACTCATAAATCAGAGACCGAGCAAGTGAACCGTTTCCTACGCCTCTGTTTCAGCCACCATCTCAACAGTGATATGTGACGTACCTGAGAAGGCTCAGATGATTCTGGACTGCATCAGCGGGCAGGGGAAGTCAGTGAAAACCATCGTTCTAATGGAAGCTTTTGACAAGGATCTGGTGAGCCGAGGAACAGAGAGCGGGGTGGAGATCCTCAGTCTGAAGGAGTTCGAGGTGAGGATTTTTATTTTTTCTGTCGCAATTTAATGTTTTCTCTTCAAAAGCTAAAATGGATTTTTTTTTTCTTTAGGCCATTGGCAAAGCTAATCATCAGAAACCAACAGTGAGTAGAAACAGAATGAGTTTTTTCTCCTCTTTGACATGTTAGGTTTTGTTGTTGCTGCTGTTGAACTATTTTAAGTGTTTCTTTCCTTTATTTATTTATATATATATATATATATATATATATATATATA
>NW_015150779.1:445054-462286 GCF_000732505.1 Cyprinodon variegatus
CCTAATGAGTATGCTTGGATTTACTATAAAAAAAAGGATTGGTGTAAATCTAATGAAAACTAACATTATTGTAAATCTCGGATCTTATAAATTGAAAATAACTGTGAATTAATTACAGCCTCCCAAACCAGATGATCTGGCAATCATCTGCTTTACATCTGGAACCACAGGTATGCTCAAAGACCAGTTTGCTTCAGTTAAAAATAATGGTTATTTTAAAATTACTATTTGTGATCGGTATGTTTATCTAAGCTGTGATGTTTTCAATGCAGGATTTCCGAAAGGGGCAATGCTCACTCATGGAAATGTCGTCTCCAACACAGCAGCGTTCATTAAAGTAACGGAGGTAAAGAAATTCACCAGCAAAGGCCTCACTATGATGATTTAGAATGTGGAAATAGGTAACTTAGAGAAAATTTCCAGTAAGAAAGATGATTTTTAAGATTTGTCACAATGCAGTTCCTTTTAAACATGTATCCCTCAAACCAACATAAGATAGTGCGCACTTGTACAGTGAAATTAAAGTTATACGTGATTTTTTAATTTATACAGAAATCTGAAGTTTCCCATCCAATTATATATTTCTCTTTTGATATGATTCCCCTCCTAAAAATGAACTGCAACCAACCTCCTTCAGAAAGCCTCAGAGATAACGGTTGAGGGGACAAATGATAAAAAAGGAAGTTTAAATCAGAGTTAGGTCATAGATCAGAATCCAAGATCAAAGACATTTAGGTTTACTTAAATCTAAATGTCTGCCCAATGAACATGAACCAAGAAGGTGGCTTAAAGACTCTGCTAACTTTAGAGGAGCTGCAGAGATCCACTCCTCTGATTAAGGATTTTATAACTCTTACCTTTGTGGAATTGTGAAAAGAAGTTAGCTATTGTTAAAAGTCAGTCATAAGAGGCTCATTATACCGTTTGATGCTAAGTTGGACACAATCCAACCCTGGAAGAGGATCCTGTAAGCTTGTCGGAGCCAGATTGAACTTTAGGCCAACGAACAAAGTGATGTGACATCATACAGCATCATCACCTGAGTGGAACATGGCGGAGGCAGCATCATGATCTAGGAAGCAAACCTACTAGAGAATGCAAAATATAAGACAGGCTGTTATGTTGCAACAAGTTGTTGCAACATAACAGCCCTAAAAGTACCTCCAGCTACAATCTAATGTTTTAAATCAGAGGAACTGTCATCGTGGTACATGTATACATATATACACTAAACATGTTAGAGTTTTCTTTTTTTTTTTTTTTAAAGAAGCAAAAACATTTCATTCCAGTACAGTTATTATATATTTTATTTTGTCACGAATAAGCTAAAAACAAAAACACATTGAAATTAGAGGTTGCATTGGACATTATAAAAGTGTTGATTCTTTAGCAAGGCATTGTTCATGTGTAGATGTGTAGTTAGACGTTGTCTGTCTGTCTTTTTTCTTCCCTTCCTTTTTCTGTGACCGGCTGTCCAGGGAACACTAAAGCCCAGTTCCAAAGATGTGCTCATCTCCTTCCTCCCTTTGGCACACATGTTTGAGAGGGTGGTGGAGGTACAGTAGCTGAGTGATCTAACCTGCACACATGCATGTGTTTTCTTCTGCAGATACACTGCATGCTGAGCGTCCATGACATTCATGTATCCTATCTCCCCCTAGCTCACATGTTTGAACGGGTTGTGCAGGTATGTTGTGGATCTAATGTACTATGAATATTCTCTGCTATAACAAATAAATTGCACGTGGCAAATTTTTATTTTATGTATTTATTTATTTGCGTGTGCAATACTTGGGCAAGCTGCAAATGATAGACAAAGATTGCTATTGCCAATATAAAGAGGTGCAGACGGCATGTAATACTGACAGTTTGAGAGTTGCCTTAAAAGAAAAGCAACCTTTTAAGCCATATATGATCATACTAAATATTATAGTGTTCTTCACATAAGTAGCCTATCTCAAAGTTCTAAGAACAAGAGTTTTAAAAAAAAAGTGTAAATTAAAGTCTTATCGATAGGAGGGGAAATAGAATAAATTCTTTTAAGTTTATCCCACTGATGACAGTCAAGAGATGAAATTTGTTTGAAGATGATGCCCTCTAGTGGGGAAAGAAAGTACTGTTTTGATTTAAATCAGGAATCTGTGTTTTTCTTCCTCAGGGTGTGATCCTTATCCACGGAGCACGGATAGGCTACTTCCAAGGGGACATCCGACTCCTTATGGATGATCTGAAAACTCTGCAGCCAACGGTCTTCCCCGTCGTTCCCCGTCTCCTCAACCGTATGTTTGACAAGGTTAGATAACGCATTCTGTTTCTGCTATTTACTCTGCCTCTCACCTTCCTGTCTCTCTCTTTAACTAGGCTGCTTTTTTAATTATTATATTTGCCTTGGTGTGCAGAAGTTGAGATGATTGTTTCTCTGTAGGTTTTCAGCCAGGCCAACACACCTCTGAGAAGATGGCTGCTGGATTTTGCGTTTAGAAGGAAGGAAGCAGAGCTGAAAAATGGAGTGATGAGAAAGGACAGCATGTGGGATAAACTCATCTTCAAAAAAGTACAGGTAAGGAAGTTCATACATTTTGTTCTTTATAGTTCACAAAAAGTGTAGTAAAAATTTATCCTTAATGTTTGCTACAACTTTGTCTGCACAAACCTGCCCACCCCATGTTGGGTTAAAAACGTAGGATCCTCTCTGTCCATCAGTCTGGCATACATATATTGAAAAACCCTGTAGACCCTTGGTTTACAGTATCTCTCTTTATCAAAAAATAAAGTCCACATAACTTTAAAACATTACCTTTCAGTTTGTATTTTATTTTTCCAGCTGAGCCTGGGCGGTCGGGTGAGACTGGTGATCACCGGAGCAGCCCCCGTATCTCCAACCATTCTGACTTTCCTAAGAGCTGCTCTCGGTTGTCAGGTCAGTCAAATTTATCCTCATCTCTTTTGTCTTAGCCTGGATAGAAATTTATTTATCCTTCTTATTAGAAAGTCAAATGTGTTTTGTTGGAAATGCAGTCGAGGGATCTAAATGATTATAGATAGAGTACTCTACACTCTGATCATATCTCTAAACAAAGCATAGTGTTGGTAGCATCATGCTAAGAGGCTCTTAGTAGTTTATCTTTTATATTTCACTGAATTATGTGGAACAAAGTGTGCATAGTCGGCAGATGTTGGATCCTCATAATGATTTATTTGTCTGAGCTTCTTAATTAATTAAAAAACTTGAAAATAAAGGGAAAAAATGAATAAGCTGAAGGTATGACAAATAAATGTGTTTCAATAAGTTTTCTTTTTATTCTAATTCAGACAATTAATGTTGGTTTTTTTCAGCAATACTACCTTAAATCACTATTTATTGAAGTGTATTTTACTGCGTTTCTCCCAGTTCTATGAAGGCTACGGTCAGACGGAATGCACAGCTGGTTGCACCATGTCCATGCCTGGCGACTGGTCAGCAGGTAAAGGTTTCAGGCTTCATGAAGTGTTGCTTAAGCTTTTTAACAAGAGTAATTTTTTATGTTTATGATGAATGAAGCGTCTAAGAACAATGGTGCTAAAAAAAAAACAGAAAGTAAACATAAATACTGTGTCATCAGGTCACGTCGGGCCTCCTCTGCCATGCAATGCAGTAAAACTGGTGGATGTGNTATATATATACATAGGAATAAGACAATACTGCTTTTAATAGTTGAACTTTTGCTTTAAACAGAAGTTAAAATTGTGCAACACAACATGTAATCACTGAGGCTACTACGTTCTGCCCAGCCTACCTTCCTACTCTGTTCTGTGCATCAGTACTTGTTGAGCTTGTCGCTTCCCCAGAAGTTTATCTTGCAGTGTCTCCTCTGAATGTGTGCATGAACAAGGAATCTGACCTTTGATTCAGCTGCTCACATCGTACCGACATCAGGTATAAATATATAGCCTTGAGAGAAAATAATATAAAAGAAACAGAACACATCTAGAAAGCTGATTTTCTTATTTAGTACGTCTTTGAAGGTTATATCCTTATCGTCAATAATAAACAAAAAGAAGTGTCAAAAGCAAACATGTAGCTACAGACTTTTTTTTCCCCAATGTATAAGATGAATAGTCACAGTACAAACTCTTGACCTTGCGCTGCCTGTCTTAAACAGCTGATATGTCCGTGTTAAGTGGGTTTTGTATTATTTGAAATGTCTTAAACACAAGCAGTCTGTTTCACCCATTGACTTCTTAAGTGGTTATTGTAAAACTTAAGGATCTGTTTCAGCACAAGTGTAAATTAAAGTCTTATTGACAGGAGGGGATCGGCAAAATAGAAATAAGTCGTGCTTTAAGTTTATCCCACTGATGACAGGACAAGAGATGAAATTTATTTGAAGATGGTGCCCTCTAGTGGGGAAAGAAAGTACTGTTTTGATTTAAATCAGGAATCTGTGTTTTTCTTCCTCAGGGTGTGATCCTTATCCACGGAGCACGGATAGGCTACTTCCAAGGGGACATCCGACTCCTTATGGATGATCTGAAAACTCTGCAGCCAACGGTCTTCCCCGTCGTTCCCCGTCTCCTCAACCGTATGTTTGACAAGGTTAGATAACGCATTCTGTTTCTGCTATTTACTCTGCCTCTCACCTTCCTGTCTCTCTCTTTAACTAGGCTGCTTTTTTAATTATTATATTTGCCTTGGTGTGCAGAAGTTGAGATGATTGTTTCTCTGTAGGTTTTCAGCCAGGCCAACACACCTCTGAGAAGATGGCTGCTGGATTTTGCGTTTAGAAGGAAGGAAGCAGAGCTGAAAAATGGAGTGATGAGAAAGGACAGCATGTGGGATAAACTCATCTTCAAAAAAGTACAGGTAAGGAAGTTCATACATTTTGTTCTTTATAGTTCACAAAAAGTGTAGTAAAAATTTATCCTTAATGTTTGCTACAACTTTGTCTGCACAAACCTGCCCACCCCATGTTGGGTTAAAAACGTAGGATCCTCTCTGTCCATCAGTCTGGCATACATATATTGAAAAACCCTGTAGACCCTTGGTTTACAGTATCTCTCTTTATCAAAAAATAAAGTCCACATAACTTTAAAACATTACCTTTCAGTTTGTATTTTATTTTTCCAGCTGAGCCTGGGCGGTCGGGTGAGACTGGTGATCACCGGAGCAGCCCCCGTATCTCCAACCATTCTGACTTTCCTAAGAGCTGCTCTCGGTTGTCAGGTCAGTCAAATTTATCCTCATCTCTTTTGTCTTAGCCTGGATAGAAATTTATTTATCCTTCTTATTAGAAAGTCAAATGTGTTTTGTTGGAAATGCAGTCGAGGGATCTAAATGATTATAGATAGAGTACTCTACACTCTGATCATATCTCTAAACAAAGCATAGTGTTGGTAGCATCATGCTAAGAGGCTCTTAGTAGTTTATCTTTTATATTTCACTGAATTATGTGGAACAAAGTGTGCATAGTCGGCAGATATTGGATCCTCATAATGATTTATTTGTCTGAGCTTCTTAATTAATTAAAAAACTTGAAAATAAAGGGAAAAAATGAATAAGCTGGAGGTATGACAAATAAATGTGTTTCAATAAGTTTTCTTTTTATTCTAATTCAGACAATTAATGTTGGTTTTTTTCAGCAATACTACCTTAAATCACTATTTATTGAAGTGTATTTTACTGCGTTTCTCCCAGTTCTATGAAGGCTACGGTCAGACGGAATGCACAGCTGGTTGCACCATGTCCATGCCTGGCGACTGGTCAGCAGGTAAAGGTTTCAGGCTTCATGAAGTGTTGCTTAAGCTTTTTAACAAGAGTAATTTTTTATGTTTATGATGAATGAAGCGTCTAAGAACGATGGTGCTTAAAAAAAAAAAAAAAAACAGAAAGTAAACATAAATACTGTGTCATCAGGTCACGTCGGGCCTCCTCTGCCATGCAATGCAGTAAAACTGGTGGATGTGGCAGAAATGAACTACCTGGCAGCCAACGGAGAAGGAGAGGTGAGAATGCAAATTTATTTTTCTTAGGCTTAGCTGTTAGGGTATCATCCTGTGCACTACTTTTTTAGTTTGTGTTATATTTTTAAATGTAAGATTGCAGCTTGCAGATCATAACATTTCATGTCTGTACCCATGAACTTCATTTACATCTGCAGATTGTTATTTTTTCCTTTAGTAGAGTAAGACATACATAATTCATTTGTGCCAACTTTGTTTTTATTAAACATAAGCGTAGCAACCATTGATCATGAAGGCTCACTGACAGTGTTGTATTACAGTGGTTCCCAACCTTTTTTGACTCATGTAACCCCTTGGCCATTTTATCATACCATGAGTATCTCCTTGGAAAGTGCAACTGATTATAAAATGTAAAACATTAATTTAATCTCCTTAAGTTGAACATTTATTGCTCAGTTATTTCAATATTTTCAATTAGAATAAAATAATAACTTAAATCTGTTGACTGGAAAGTGAAACAGCACTAAAATAAATACAAAAGAAGATTCATTAACAAATATACTTTTTTTGAACAAAAAATGAAGCTCCTCTGAATGAGTCACTTATAGACAAATATTAACTCCATAAATCAGGAAAAAAAAATTGTATCATAATTTACTGTGTTAATGAAACAGTCGGCCTTCTCCTGAATCGCCTGCAATGGGACGTTTTAGCCATTTATCCTTGACTGCAGCTGCTTTGGTGCATTCTTCTCTTGTGACTTTTCACGTTGCCCCTGAGAGCAGTAGTGCAGGTGCACAGCACTGATACCCAATCTAGTCTTTCATGTAAATGTTGATTAGGACATTTTCTTTTTATCTTTTTGGTTGTTAAAATCTTGGTTTATTTTGCATTTGGGTGTTACAAAGAAAAACCCAGCCCAGCCCTGTTTTATTGTAGTTCTTACCTAGGAAGTAAAATATTTACCCCCTGCAATGCATTGGCAGACCCTGTTGTATTCAACAGAATATGAATTAAAAGCAATACTATCTCCAATTTGCATCAAGTTTTTACTAATGTGGCGAATAAATAAAAGAATCTAAAAATGAATTGGTTAAGTTATCTCGTTTCCTTACATAAAACTGCCTTTAGCAAATGTGCATGTTACACAGAAAAAAAAGCTTTAGAAAGGACAAAATATTCTAAAATTGTTTGTACTGTAAATGTGATGTTAGTTAAAATCTCTGAAATATTATGTCAATAACAGTAAGAGGGATTATTTTTTTCCCAGTTAGGCATTGTTGATCTGTGTTTCATTACAGGTTTGTGTGAAAGGACCAAATGTATTCAAGGGATACTTGAATGACCCTGAGAGAACAGCAGAGGCAATAGACAAGGATGGATGGCTGCACACTGGAGACATTGGGAAATGGCTCCCAGTAAGCAAAACACTGGAAAGTAGAACTCTGATTAGAAACTTTCAAGTTTGACGTCATTAAAAGGCCTTCCTATCGATTCCAGAATGGCATTCTGAAGATCGTTGACAGGAAGAAACACATTTTCAAGCTGGCACAAGGAGAGTACATCGCCCCGGAGAAAATAGAGACCGTTTATAATCGAAGCGATCCAGTGGCTCAGATATTTGTTCATGGAGACAGCTTAAAGGTTAAGTATTATAAAAATAACAATAATCTTGTTTTATAATATTGCAAATACGTTGCCTCATTTAATTCTCTTCATGTTTTTTTTAGGCATGCTTGGTGGGGATCGTGGTACCAGATCCAGACTTTTTACCAATGTGGGCCAAGAGAAAAGGATTTGAAGGATCCTACCTCGACCTGTGCAGTAACAAGGTTTGATTCTTACAAAAGCAGTGATGTAATTATGGAGCTCTAGATATACGGTCTTAGCTGTTTTTGATTGCTTTATTGAAGGATGTAAAGGCGGCTATTCTGGAGGACATCCTGGTTTTGGGGAAAGAAGCTGGACTAAAGTCGTTTGAACAAGTGAGTAATGATGGAAAAAAAAAAAGGTCAAAAACTTATCGTATTATTAATTAGTAATGCATCAACTTATGTCAGCAGTATCTGCTGACACACAGCCATTGAGGAATGACTGAGAATACATAATCCAAACCCTGATCCGTATTGACTTTTCTACCTGTTCCATTGTAGGTGAGAGATATTGCATTACATCCTGAGATGTTTACTGTCCAAAACGGTCTGCTGACTCCCACCCTGAAGGCCAAGAGGAACGAACTCCGGAATCACTTCAGAGAGCAGATTGATGAACTTTATGCCAAAATCAAAATGTGAGCTGGAACTGAGAATCCACCACAGCATGGCCTCCCAACAAACCAAATCATTTCTGCAGAAGATTCAAGCTATTTCGTAGAAGGTATTTTAAACAAATTGTACAGGGGCTCAAGAAAAAAAAAATCGCAAAGAGAAAAATTGAGCTTCTCATAATTTCACTGCCATTTGATCTCTTTATGATCAGAACATTCAGGCTCCAGTATTTTTATAGAAACTTTAATTCCAGAAATAATATTCGAACTAAAAAAAAACCTCTATTACATCAACTCAACTATTTATACGCCAAGCTATTTATAAGTTGGTATTTAATATCATCAAGTCTGTAAATAGTTTATTTGCTTGAAAACTGTATTTGTATGGAGAACAGCATGTCTGAGACTCTAGCTATAATCTACTGCATTCCTGTCTGTCTTGTTGAAGAGCTCTTTAAAATGTATAAAGCGAGGTTTAGTCAAGAGTGTTTGGGTTCAGGTGCCTTTGCTTTGTGTTTTTGTAAAGTGCATGTAAAATGTTTAATATATCTGTAGAGTAAAAGCAAAGACTTCTTTGAAGAAGACGTGGCTGACGTTTGTAGCTCTAAGTTGATGCAGTGAACAAACAAAACCCAGAGAAAAAAGGCTTTGGTTTTAAACATCACCAGGAATACTAATTAGACCCATTAATCACAGATTTCTAGTTTTAATACAGCCTTGACCAGCAGATGTATGTTATTAGAAGCTACAACATAAGAAGAGTAATGAAAATGAAACTTTTTTTAGAAGCTGAAGTGATTTTAAATCCCCTTTATAAAAAGGGATCCCTGAAAAACAAAGCTTTAATTGAACTTTTTTTAATGAAAAACAAGATAAATTCTAAGTTTAAATGCTCCTCCTTAGTGTGTTCCAGTATTGATGAGCACAGGGACAATAAAAACCTTGCTGTGTTTACTACAGAATGTAACTCCTTACTGCATCTCTGTGGGGATTTTCAAAGAGTTGTTACCATTTCCAAATCCAACAATTTCCTTTAAAAAAAAAAGTTTAAAACTGAACATTTATGCTGTTATATGTTCAGCCTTCCTGTTATCTGCTAGAAATCGTGCTTTCTCAGATGACTCAACAGGTCAAAGACAGCATTTCCTGTTATTAAGCTTTTTACACCTCCTTTAATCACGATGATGTCAGTTAAACACCCCAATGAGACTGAAACAGGTTTTTTTTATTCTAGTCTTTTCTGCTGCATCATTAAAGCATCTAGAACACTGACTGTTGTCTGGTAGCATTTGGATATGATGGGACCTACTGATCTTAAGATTAAACTTTTGAGTCTCCAGATCATCCTGTAAAGATGATTTCTGGGATTTTTAAGTGTTTAAAGCTACATTTTACAGCATGAAGTGAATTCAGCATGAATTGGATGATGAAACACCAGGTGGTAGCAGGGATCTTTTCATTTAGACCCATAAGTCATGTGTAAACTATCATCTTTGTAAACCACCCTCTGGAAATCTGTTGTTGGGTTTGAAAACAACTTAGTGTCCCTCCCGGTTCCTGGATGCTTAAAGTTTTTATTTACAGTATAAAGAAACATAAAACAACTTTAGACGGCACTCTCCATACAAATTTAAGTTTGTCTGACCAAGTAAGGTACATAAAATGTCACATTCAAAATTACTGTAAAAGTGCATCTCCATTTATTTACAAACCAATTAACTCCAGAAAAGGTTCATTTCAGCAGTTTCACTGATAAATGTTGAGGAAATTATAAACTGTTTATGTTAAGGAAGGGATTTATAATGTTTCTGTTATTCATGTGTTTATAAGAAAATATTTTGCTTTGGCTCAAATTTGTAAAAAAAAAAAACCTTTGAAAAAAGTGTAAATTGTAATAATGTGCTGCTAATATTGACAAAAAATATAGTTTTCTGGGGGCGTGTTTTTTTTTTTTTTTTTTTCAAAGTTTGGCAGCGACTGGGTTTAAGGTAAAGATTTCCCAACAGGCAAATACATTTCACAGAGAAAGAGAAGATTCTCTGAAGGAATTCAAATGTCCCTCCCTTTCTTCAAGCTACCTGAAAAATAAAACGGTCTTCAGATTTCAATATCCTCTGCAAAGCTCAGGATGTCAAATGCTCTGTGATGTTAAAGCTCACATTTTTAACACTCTTGTAACAAAAAGGAGGGAAAAAATGTTTTATTTAAAATTATAAGATATTTGTCAAATAAAATATTTTCTTCCAACATTTTTATTTCCAAGTTTCCTATCAGTTTATTCTATTTTATAGGCCTTTTTGGGGTTTATAGCAGCCTTTATAATGTACAGCTGTGTTGCTTGAGAAGCTTGATTAACAATTATTATTCAGAACCCATATTTTCACGTTAAATGATTGGTTTATGACACATTTATTAAATAAAGAGAATAAAAAGGGAATATTCTGTACTATTAGTAAAATGTGCCATTTTCTCTTTTTACACCTGCATGTCTTCATCCTGAGTTAATAAAAGGTTTGCTTATAGCTGATTTAAATGGGTTTTTATGAGGACGTCAGTTATCGCAGCAGAACACAGTCTCCCTCTAGGAGTCAAAGTCTGCCACACATGTGAGGAGAAGCTGGTCGGAGATCTCTACACTGTTCTCTTCAAAGTCATTCAGGCTCTTCAAATACTCCTGCTCGTCCTGCTCTTTTCCCCACACATCTTCAGGAGTCTCCTCTACCGTACAGACGGAGCCATTTGAGGCCTGGCTGGGCTCGATGTTTCCAGTGTCGTCCATTAAATAGGCCTGATCATCCTCATCCTGTCAGATGAAAGCAGACATGCTCACTATTTATGGAGGCTGTTCTTGAGTACAAATAACCAGAGATTTTAATTTCTTAATCTTTAGTCATTGACATGAACTAACCAGAGTCAGGATGTAGCTGACGCAGATCTCTTGTGGCAGTGGAAAACCTGCAGGAAAGCACCAGTTTACAACTTCTTCTTTTTTTTCTTCCTAAAAATGCTTTTATTTAGAAATTTTGCAGATAATAATGTGATTAAAGGTCACCACTTACTGGAGGACCGGAAGATCCTGCAGTCTGGATCATGACACTTCTGGTACCAGACTTCTTCTTTCAGGTCAACAACAATCCTGCAAAGGAGAAGGAGGCGGGGGGAGTCAGAGGAAAAGAAAACTGTAGGGAGCTTTCAGAAGAACTGGAGGCAAAGTGTGGTGCACACATGATGTTGTTGCTCTTATGAAACCTTCCCACGTTCTCACACCAGCGGTATTTGGCAATGTCATAGACAAGAAGCTGCTCTGCAGCAAAGTAGCTCCATCTTCGAATGCCTGCGGAGATCAGGAAGCAATTTGAGCACAAGGCAGATTCAGATTTTAAAAAATAGCCTGGAAACAAGTCAGTTTATCAGGGGGAAAAAAAATCTAAAATATCCTAAATAAAAACATAATCTTTAATGATTTTATTCTAATGACTCTAGGTCATGTTTGTGGCATAATCAATGCATTAAGACATTTTTAATCATATACAAGTCCCTAAAAAAATATATTATTATATATTTTTATTATAAAAACACAGGCAGTGTGACATTGTAATAATGTAATAGTCCTCTACACTTCAACTTACAAGATAATTACACTAATTAAACCAAACAAAGACCAAGCATTGAAATTTAAGAAACAATAAAAGCAAAGCGAGGCCGGAGAATGTTGCCCAATCCTCTCTGCTGCTCCCCTGACCCGGATTAAACGAGGAGTACAAGTACATAAAGCAAAACCTGAAATAAAATCTTAATACTATGTCTGACGTACCCTGCGGCAGGAATGAGACATTTTAAAGACTGAATATTCCCTTACTTCCCTGAACCCCATCCTTTCTGACCAAGGTTAACACAAAGTTGTCCACTTCTTGGTACGGAGAAGACAGGCAGCCAGACAGTGTTCCTGTAAGAAAAAGACCGGGAGATGTTTGGAATCCAAAGCATTCAGATAGAAAAAAAAGATTAAAAGTAAAACCAAGGACAATTTGTACAATGTATGAATGTATGTATACACAACAAAATAAACTGGTATGATCTAGAAAACAAACATTATTTTTCATTGTTGAGATTACACAAGGAAAAACTGTATTTTAACTTTACTGTTGTAGCAGAATGCATTATTACCAAGCAGATGGCATAATGACTTGAATGGTAGGCAGAAAGGAAATATTGTCACATTTAGAGTTACCTGGATTTGAATCAGATCCCTGCTGGCAGTGAGGCGTTGGGGATTCAGCCTCTTTTTTTTCTGGGGCGTCCCACGTTAGAATCCTCTGGCCCGTGAAACTGAAAAGAAAGTCGAGAGAATGTCCAAAGAAATTAGCTAAGAAATTTTTTTCAAAGCATTACGAAAAACTGGCACGTACCAAATATTACAGACCAAAGAGGCAAAGAATACACTTTCCTCAACAGACATTCCTTTTGCAGGTTTGGCAGCAAACTGGTTGTCCTGAGCCACAGTGAATGCAGCGTTTCTCCCCACCTTAGACGACTTGTACAGCCGAAAGTTCCTGTTCCTGGTGTACACACCTGTTTGTGTGAATTCAAATCAAAATGTTTGAAACGGGAAAAGTTATTTATCAATAGTGGCCCCCCCACCAAAAAGAAAAACTGTAAATAAAAGATGTCCTGTCACTCTTTAAAACTGGAAACAAAGTTTGAGAAACTTGACTTTTTTTTTCTTCAATTTTATGCCAACAAACTTTTTTTTTGGTCAATAATAAATAACAATGATTAAACACACATTTAGCACAAATTAATATTTTCGTTTTAACACCACACACTCACCCAGATCAACAAAAAGACATTTATGACCATCCTTGTTTTTCACCATCAGGAAGCTGAGGTCTCTCTCTTCCTGTTTTCTCCTCTTCATATCTGGACTTTGATCCACCTCAGACACAAGCGCTCTGCGCAAGAATTACACTAACTGATGACAAACCAAAATATATTTCAATAAAAAAAGCCATAAAAAAAGAAAACTGACTGTTTACTGTTGTCCTCCTGTGACACGTCTCTTTCACTTCTGAGTTTGGTGATGATGGGCTGAAGAATAGCATGGATGAATCTACCTAAAAGAAATAAAGGAACATGAGTAAAAATACACGAATATTCAAAAGAAAAAAATAAATATCATGGTTTTCTTGTGGGGCTGAACATACCAACATGGAGGTTGTCTTTAAAAGCCGCGTTTTGTAGCATGAAGATAAGATGGCGACTAAACTTGTCATCCGTGCTGGAGTCCAGGTTCAGGACGTTTTTCACAGAGCATTCAATCCCATAAACCTCCATCAACTTTTCACAGACATACTGTCAACACAACAAAGTCCACGTTTGGACACTCAGAGGCCACTTTATTAGGTATATCTGTTTACCTGAGTGTTCCCACAGACAGCAAATCAGACATCTGGCAGTATTTCAAAGATGGGAAATTGAAATTTAAGAAACGTTTTTTCTGAATATTTCTAGAAAAGCTGATCATGAGTTTAAAGAGAATAGCCTATACAAAAAAAGATACTATTCAGTGAGCTGTGTGGACAGAAATGCCACGCTGGTGTCAATTACATCACTGGACCAGGCTGCTGCTGGTGGATGTATAATGGTGTGGAGGGACATTTAGGCCTCTTTGTACCAGTTGATCCCAGTTCAAGTAACACAGCAGGACCATCTCTTTATACATACTGAGGATCTGACCTTTAATACTTCCTTCCAGCAGCATAATGCTTTTAAACCTAATCTTATCTTGAATTAGCGTTTAGTCTAGTCACCTGGTATGAATCCTATGCAGCTCCTTGGAGATGTGGTAAAACAGGTCACTTGTAGCAAGGATGTGCAGGACTTTTTTATGCTATCATGTCAATATGAAACAACATTTCGGAGGAATTTTACTGACATGTTGAATGTAAGCCATGTAAGATGGGAGGCATTTCAGAAGTTTATAATGAGTTTCTACTGGGGTGAACTGAATAATTTGGCCAAGGGATATCATTATGTGCATCCTTAGGAAGGAAACAACACGGTACTCCTGGTTTATATGTCAAGTAGCAGCATTAAGTCACTTTAGACCAAATATTGCTTCAGTAATTATTTTCCCAGGGATTTTTTATTGTGATTACACTGACACAAGTACAGAGCAATGAAATGAACTCTCTACATTTATAACCCATCCCCTTGAAGAGCTGTGGGTTGCCATTGTTTGGCACTCGGGAAGCAGTGTGGCAGTCTGTGGGAGTGGGGCTCAAACGCAGAACGAAAGGATTTAAAGCTCTATGCCACCTCTCCCCATTGGGGAATAAAACTCCAATTGCATGCTTATTCTCTTTTTAAAGCAACTAAATAAGAAAACAATCTAACAAATAACTTTAAGGGTTCTGCAAAAACATATAAAAGCTCCATAGTTAGAAAGACCTTGACAAAAGCTACATGATATAGAAGATACTGACTGTCATGTTTGATTTTTGATTAAAAATATCACCAACCTGAATAAGCAGAGAGACCATTGATGTCCCGTCACATCCTTGGTTTGAGGGTTTGTGAAACTCCAAGTCAAAGTAAAGCTTGCACACTGCCCCCTCTGGTATCACCTCATAACAATGCATCAAGGACTGGGGGTAAACCCTAAAAAAATGTAGAGGTAGTAAGTAATTAAATGAATTACAAAAACAACAGCAACTGAAGCAAAAACGTGACCTAACCTGTAATAATGCCACAGCTCGCTGTAACTGGTGACCAGAAAAATTCTCTGACCATGTGAAGCCTTTTCTTTTTCAAGGGCAAAAACATGGACGGCCTGTAGACAACATAACGACAGACGTTAGCTGTTTTAGCTTCACACAATGAGAAGAAGCTGCATGTTGCTCATGAAGGCCGTGCCTCTCTACAGCTTTGAGCAAAGCTGATGGCCAGGCTCTGCCGAGGGAAGAGTTTCCAGACAGAGGAGGGCTGGAGGGGCCACAGTCGGGGTTTGTAGGGCGTCGTCAGGGGGTTCTGCTGGAAGGACTGAGCAAGCTGCTCCACTTTCTTCAACCGGTCTCCCCACTTGCTCATTCTAAGGTCCAGCTGATCACTTTCATGCAATTCAACGAGCCGGCAAAAAACAGAGGACTTGTAGCACCAATCCTCTGTTTTCAAAACATAACCCTGTTAAAATAAAAATAAAAGTTGAAATAAAAAACAGATAAAAATAACCCGAGGAGGAAAGGTTGTTAGGAAAGCAGTGAAAATAAAAGGTTTTGAATAAATATACTCAATTTTAGTTTATTGCAGGTTTTTCTTGAATGTGAGAATACACTTTTTTTTTAAAAACATGTATCTTATTGTTTTCATAATTTTGCCAAGTTGAAAACAGAAGCTTACATTTATGGCGGAGATACACTGCAAAGGTTTTACAGTAATGCCTGAAGTAAATAATAATAATAATAAAATAAATAAATAAATACAAAAAAATTACAATAATACAAAAAATAAAATTAAAAATTTTAATTAAAAAATGACTGAAGTAGGGTGGGGGGGTGGGTTCTATACTACATATTAGATAAACATAAGGGTAAAAATTATCTTGTAATAAAACAAAGGCTTCCAATAAGGGGGAAATTTCTTCATTTCAATATTACATAACTAGCAATAGCATAAGAGCAGTGTGTGTGGATAGAATAAACATGTAGTTTCATCTATTTTTGTACAGAAAGTTTGAGTAAAAAAAAAAAAAAAAAACAGGGTTTTAAAAATAAATCAGCACCTCGAAAAACCTTTTCGTTTCAACAATGTTTAACCAGTTATACGTTTATTTTTGTTATAACTAGTTTATAGATTTAGTTCCTTGTTGCTCGGTGTGCTACATTACCAGTGTATTTCCTCTTTGTCTTTCTTCGCTGTTTGGTTCAAAGACGGTGTATTTATGGAGAAAATGTCTAGTTCTAAACAGAATGTAAAAATTAGCTGTTTATGTTTTGGCGCTTCAAAAACCGGAAATGGACTTTCCGAACTCGGGGGGTTTACCTGAAAAGATTCAGCTCGGACTGAATCATAGGAACTCTAGCTTTATTCTATCATTACCTTATAATAATTAAAACAAAATAAAACTAAAATTCATGTAAAGTCAGTTATTTTGTCGGTGTAACACAATTTCCGTTTATAGCCCTCTCATTCACGAATGGTATCATCCGCTTATCCATTTCCTGTATAGCTTTTTTCAAAATAAAATGTATTTATGGAGAAAAAACAGTTGGGAAAAGCGATGTTGTCTAATTCTTTTTATCCAACCCTTTTTTTTAGTTTCTACGTTTTTTTTGTTTTTGTTTTTTTTTTTCTAGTTGGGTAAAAGATTCACACTAAAAAAATGAATAAATGTTTGCACAAATTGTGCCATCTAAGTTGATCAGTGTACATGAAACTAAATTTAGTGATGAAGAACTCTTTTAATTAAATTTAATTGAACTTTATTGATCTCACAATGGAGAAATTAACTCTCTGCATTTAACCCATCCCCTTTGAGGAGAAATGGGCTGCCACTGTGCAGCACCCGGGGAGAAATCAGGGGTTAAGGGTCTTGCTCAGAGACCCAGAGTGGCAGTCTGTGGGAGTGGGTTTTGAACTCACAATTCCAAGCCCTATGCCCTAACCACTCTCCCCCCGTTGAAATAGGATAGACAAAAAAAAGGTACCCTCAAATAATTTGCAGCCTCCTGAGTTCTGCTAATTATCATTTCTTACAATAAAACAACTAACTTACCAAGATTTACCTGCATCTGTAAATCAAGTGTTTTTAATAATTGATAAAGGATTCTGGGAAAAGGACCGAGTTTAATTTTCCATCATGCACAGATGTTTATTTTCATTTTGCCAAAAAAGAAAATAAAACAACTGAAAGAAAACATTGTGCATTGTGTTATAACTTTATACCCTCTTATTAGAACTCTCGCTGCACTGATCAGAAGGAGGAAAGAAAGAAAGAAAGAAAGAAAGAAAGAAAGAAAGAAAGAAAG
>NW_015150779.1:462385-464529 GCF_000732505.1 Cyprinodon variegatus
AGAAAGAAAGAAAGAAAGAAAGAAAGAAAGAAAGAAAGAAAGAAAAAAAAGAAAGGAAAAAAAAGAAAGAAAAAAAAGAAAGAAAGAAAAAAAATTTCTCAAGGGAGTGTTTAAATACTTTTGAAGAGATTCTTTCCCGTGAGAAGACAAATTCTGGAAGAGCAGCTCTGTGTGTTGTTAACTTCCTGTGGAAGGAAACCCGGTCAGTAGATAAATACAAGAAACCCTACATCAGTAGATAAGTATTTCCTCAGCTCTGCAAAAGCAATCAGTCCACTGTAGTTTGAGGTTCATAAAAAGGATCCTTAAAGTTACCCTTCAGTTTTTCTTCAAATTCCTTGAGGTATGTACGTCTCTTTGTACATTTAGCTGCATGGCACAGGGAAATCAGATTTTTGATCATTTGTAGCTCTTAAGAACTTGGCATTTGATTAAAATTCAGATGTGTTTCATTCTAACTTAGTAAGGACGGTTTTCTTTCTGTTCCTGCAGTTTAAAGAACTCCACTGCCTAACATGCTTTCCTGGGAAAGAATTCGTCTGGTTTTACTGACTGGGTTGTCTTTCTACAGCCAAGTAAGTGTGTGTTTTTTTCAGGAACTGTTTAAAACCAGAGATTTCCATAAAATCCTTTCACCATGTAATCATTTATTTTTAAGGTTAATCTCAGTACTTCAAAACTGCTGAATGCATCCTCTGCTGTTATTGATGATCTCTATAATGGATGCCGTGAAGAAGCCATGAAGAAGTTTAATCCTGACGTTTTACAACAAGAGCTTGGCAAAAGTGAAAAACTGCAGGAAGCTTGGAACAAATGGGAGAAAGAGAAAACAAAACTAAATTGTTCATCAAAGATCCCTGGAGGAAATAAAGAGCACACCTCTGCCCTGTCCGTCTTCTACTACTACAGGGGTACAAACTTTATTAAGGAGCTGAATAATGCAGTGGAGATGATGATGACAAATATTACCACATATGAAAATGACTTTCATTTCAAGGCCCTTCATTTCCTACTGATGGATTCCATGAAGTTGTTGAAGCCAAAGGAATGCAAGGAGGTATATTTAGTCCAGGAGGAGCAAATAAAACAAGAACCAAGCTCAAGTGTAAGGTTTGCAAGTTTCATCGTTGCTGAAACAGACTTGGAATTGATTGATTATGTAGACCAAGTTGTTCTTAAAATAAAAACTTGCTTCTACGTCGACCTGGGGGACCAGCTTTGTCAGAGATATCTTGGTAAAATACTCCTATCTCCGGCTGAAGTCTTCACCATAGAGACCGTAGCTGAAAAGGAGAACAGTGATGGTGATGAGTTCACTGAAGTGGTTTTGGCCCATTCTGCACTAAAAGGCAACCACAACTGTATCATGTTTTCAAGGTATGTATCATGTTTTCATCCTCATCAAAGTTCAACAGATATCCACATTAAAACAAAGTAAAAATCTCGGAAGGATCTTTACCTTAGTGCAATAAAGGTAGTTAACATACAATATGTTTCTGGACATCTAACGAGCCTATATTGAGCCTCCCTTAAATATACCCACCCACCACAAAGTATGTTGGTTTTTAATTTAATTCCTGTTGTTTTTTTATTATTTTGTTCTTAGTAAAAAACAGTTGAAAAATCCAGTATGAGTTTAAATAAACAAACATAAACTGTCTCTATTAACTAAAATATGGTAATATCTTGGTTAATAATATTTGTCAGTTTCCCTTTGCCTAATAGCAAAAGGGAGCTCTATCAGTGAGGGGTTAACCAACCTTTGGAATTGTTCATACAGACTAACAGTCTTTCCTGATAACTTCTCTAAGCATAGAGCACACAGTCAAGCTGACTGCAGCTCAGGAATTTTGGAAGCAGGAGTGGAAAGATTCAGTGTTTATATAGTACTGTTATCTTCCAAAATATACCCGCATACAGGGACTTTTTTTTTAAGCTGCACCAACTAGGACTTCAATCCAAATCCCCCTGCCCCCTCCTCTTCGACCCATCCCTACCCCCCACCGCCCACACTTTACAGCTTGTAGCTTATTTGCTGTTTTAAAACGTCAAAGAAATTGGGTGCAATAAATGAAGGAGAAATTTAAAGTTTTCAAAACATTATGCTGATGAAGATTATCAGTCATCTAGGTCATAGTCATTCT
>NW_015150779.1:467014-476065 GCF_000732505.1 Cyprinodon variegatus
CTGTAGCTTTAAAATGCAGCATAACCATAATTTTCTGGATGGATGGATAGAATTGAAGTTGTAATTCTAGGAATGCATGATATATTGATTTTGGCATCGGAATCAGCTGTTATTCATTATGAAAGCGTTCAGGTTGACCCACCCATTTATCACAAAGTTACACCCTTGGTCTGGGGGTTTTGTCTCCAGCAACATATGATATGGTGTTGTGTTTGCATTTAATCTCACCGTTATGTTCTGCTGCGTGTTTTTTGGATTTGCTGATGAAGGTTCTCAGTCATCCAGGTCATAGTCATTCCGTAAAAATTCAAAAAATATCCACTGGACTTGGTTTTTTGGATTTCTTTCTTTAAATGTTTTTGGAACAAAAATATTATGCTAATTCTGCACCAAAGATGGTAGTTATAATTTTAGACAAGATATGTTTTACCTATTATTGAGGAATATTAACTAGGAGAACAGATTTTGAGGGATTAAAATGAGCAAACAAACCACCCACTTCTAACAATTAATTCATTCCAGTCCCTAGATAACAGGATTCTTATCTCTCATGGCTCTCTTAAAGTTATGATCCAGCTTTAAGGGAATGCTGCCTAGGCTATTAAATATCCTAAAATGCATTTTGAAAGGCCCTGGTTGTTTATAGAGCTAAGTGTGCATCATTTTGCTATATCTGAGGGACTTCCTTCTGAAACATTAACTGTTTCTCACTTCACACACAGATGCTTCCACAATGTCAAAAAAGAACTGAAATTATTCATCTAAGATTATCATCGATGGTTGATGATGGAGATATACATGAAATAATCACTTCCATATTGACTTGTAGGGATCAAGACAGAGGAACACGGGGAGAGAACGAAGATAAAGCACTATTGGAAGGGTAAGTCTAAGGAAAGGGTCACTAACTTCCAAGGCTCTAATGAGTAAAAGTAGTGATTACATTAACAAAATAGCTATCTAAAATAGTTTTAAAATGAAGTTAGGAAAGATTTATGAATCATTATCTCATTTATTGAATTGGTTTAAAAGTACTGCATTTGAAATAATATACCTTATCTGTATGGAGGATGAATAGGGTCAAAATACTATAAAACAATTACTGTCAGGACTCAGAGCAGAGGACCCAGTATTCAGGCTAGATAGACGGTGGCATAATTCAAAAGGCATTTATTTAAAACTGGCAGAGGGGAGTAGCAGCGGCTAGAGCGTCTAGGGCAGGGAACTCTGGAGAGAACAAACACAGGTTAGTGATTACGATAATCTGACGGAGGATGATAGGAACAAATTAGTTACTGATCTGGTTTAGAGTACAATCCATGCCCAGAGAATGAGGTAGGATCCAGACAGTGGCCTGCTGACAAGATGCGGCAGGCACCGCCCAGGGTGTCCCAGATGCCGCAGCCCCAAGGAACAGAGAAGCAAGCAGGAGTCCGAAGACAGGTCAGGCAAACAGATCAGAACAGGAACAGGCAGGCTCAGTGGTGAGAGGCAGAACAGGTCAGGATTAGGTCACAAGAAACACTCAGGTTTGCTTAAAACAATCTCACTTGTGAATTAAATGAATGACATATGTGTTTATGTTAATGTAATAACAATTTAATAGTTTCTTTAAACTTTAACACAATATATATCTCTGTTAAATCGTCGAACCTGTGCTAAAGCAACTTGTAACTTTTTGTTAGACAATTTGTGCTCCCCCCTATTTTCGTTTGCATCCTGTGTATTTCCTTGAGCTAAACTTGTCCTTTTAATCAAGTCATGCCTCTCAAGAAAGGCAACCCAGCACCTAAATACATTGATCAACTCAGAGATCCAATTGTTGAGGGTTCCGCCAGTGAATAACATAAAAGCTGTTATGATTCTTAATTGAATCACCTTTTTAATTACTTTTTACGTTTGTCTTACAAATAACTGCAAATCCAATACAATTTGATCAGAACATAGCTTTAAACGAATAAACATATCAAAAAGTAAGCACTTCCTATCACTGTTGGAAGTAATTATTAGTTAGTTCCAGTCCCAAGCTAAAAGCATAAAGTGCTATGTATTTAAAGAACCAGGAGCTGCTTCCTGTTTGAAAAATAAAAACCTGGCTTACACTCTTAATTGGAGAGTAATGATTTGAAAGTGGAGATAGCAAACAGAGATATAGTATGAAAGTGTATTTTCTGTCGTACCAAATTTCTAATTTTTTTGTTCATCTCCTAGGGGCTTGGTCTCTGATGATGCCTCTAACCCACGGCTTAAATGCATTGGTCATCTGAGAGCTCTTATTTTACTGTCCTGCCAGTGAAAAATAGGAAAGATGCAAGGAAAGCCCGGATAGGATTATAGGATCTAACCACACCCAGTGCAGTCTGCTGTAGAGCTTATTTTTAGTCATTCTTCAAATATGTGCAAATTCTGGTATTAAAACAAATGAGTCAGTGGAACATTTTCCATGTCTGCTGTATAAAAAAAATACACTTCCAACTTATTTGAAAACACCTTTTTGTGTGTTTAAATCATTGTTTGTTCTAAGATCTCCAAACCCACTTTTCTTTTGTCCCTACAGGTCTGCAGCTGACTTCTCCAACAATTTGTTCCTTCCACTACTTGTGGCATTAGCAATGCTTTCCATGTGTCCTTAAGAGAAAGAAATCTCTGACTCTGAAATCACTGGAAAAGAAAATTAAAGCTCTGTTTTCGTAAAAACAAAAAGTACTTTGGAAACAGCCATCAATTAACTGAAAACGACTTTCATACAATGTTCTTTCTCTGTTGTGTTTATAAAAGTGGTAAAAAAAAAAAAAAAAACACTTCAAGTTAAGGTGTAGAACCCATTTGATAACATGGAGGTATGTCACTATCTGTGTCATCTTGAAAAGTTAAAGTGGCTACATGTTCCAAATTTGATGAAAGCAAAGCTTACCAATAAGAATAACTGTAGCGTAATGAAAACTGAAAGAAATGCATTTAAACATGTATTCAAAATGTAACATATGGAAGACATGCAGAACAATGTTTGTACCTGTGGCATGTCTTTCCACCTGTTACACATGAAGATATTTTCATATCTGAAGCATGTTTTTAATGTATTACACACATGACCGGTTTGTTTCTTTTTTTGCTCTTTCAACAGTGTTTATTGTTGTCACATGTGGATTTTTCCCCCTCAGTTCCACACATTACTGCCTGATATCCACTGCAGAAAAAAATGAAAAGCATTTCATATATAGATTATTTTTTCTATTTCTACATTGAAATAATTTCCATATATGAAACACTTGTAAATAATTCCACGTGTGAAATGCATGTTCTTCATATGTTGCACATTTCAATATATACTTCAACTGTGTTTTTTGCTGTCACACACAGAATGTTTTCACACATAGTTGCAGCTTGGCAGGTTTGTATGTTTTATTGCAGTCTCCCTCAGCAACCAATTTGTCTTTGGGTGAGGCAGTGAAACCCCAAGTTGCCTACTGATCCGGAGATCTGTGTTTGAATAAATGACAGCTGTGATTGCTTTGAGATAGCCTATTTCCAGTTGTAACGCAATGGACACCATATAGCCTCTACTTGTAACCCCAGGAGTTTCACATATGTTTCCCTTGTTGTATATTTAAAATGCACTCAATTTTCACTTGTAATGAGCAAAGTATTCATTTCACATGTTTTACATATCTACCTTGTGGGTGAAACTTAGCAAACATTTCAACCAGGGTCCTCGTATCCACATGTGTACTTTATGTGTTGTTTTTTTCTGCAAGTTTTTATATTACACTGCCTTTTATGCTTTGCATGCCTTTAGTGAATTAGCAGGAAAAGTGTACAGGAAGGGAGTGCACATTGGTTCTAGTGTGTAAAACAAATAAAAAAGACACTGAAATAAATAGGCCATAATGTTGCTTATTTTGTGGTAAATTATAAAATCAAACAAATCAGTGAAACTTTATAACCTGATGTAATACTTTATGACTCATTACTTATTTCACTGCAATAAAATATGATTAAGTTGATGATAAAATGCTGACATGTCTGCTGTCATTTTTACAAGATCCCTTTGCAGCCAATTAGCTTTTCTTTTTTTAGATCTGTTAAAAGCACCATAGCACTGCTTAAATGAAGACAGTAGAAGACATGGATCAGACATTAAAATCCATCTAGAATCCATAAAAAATGTTTATTAAGTCCAACAGTAATCGAAACCCTAACCCTTAGACCTTGCAAATCTGAAGTTGCTCAGAGGTAAGCACTGTTATAAAAGTCTGAATGATTATTAAGGTTTGCGGACCAGCTGCTTTGTCTGATCCTGGAAAGAACAGCAAGAGTAATGCAGCCATGAATGGTTTGTGTTCTTAACATAGCTATTTATAAGTAATAGATAACAAATAATGGATGTGTCCAGGATCAGAACTGTGGACTAAGAATTTCAAGAAGACAAACACATGATTTACAAAAGCGTTTATTAATAAACATTGAATCTGCGACTCAACAGCTAGAGCGGAAAAGGCCGGAATCTCTCTAGAGGGGAAAACTAAGGTTAGTAACCACATAAATCTGACGGAGGATGATTATGAGCGTATGAGTCACTAACCTGGATTTAAAATTCAGTCTGGGGCCAGAACTAGGAGTGGAATCCAGCCAGAAGATTTCCAACAGCATGCGGGGAACGCCTCCCAGAGAGTCCCAGGGGCAGAAGCCAAGAGCCTGCTGAGCTGGCTGATGAGCAGAAGCAAGGAGACGCAGGAAGGCAGGAGGCAAATAGATCAGAACGGGAAAAAGCAGGCTCAGAGGTCCAAGAACTAGTCAGGATCAGGCAATCAGAACAACAGGCTTGCTAGAGAACTCTCCTCAAAGGCTTGAATAATCTGGCACTGATGATAGGGAGCAAGCAGCTTAAATAGCTTAAAAATCAAAATTGTGTGAAAGAGTTACTGAATCCTGAGCGGTCCATCAAATGCTCAGCTGTATGCAGGGTGCACATGTTGCTGGATTTTTTTCCCCCCATTGCATGAAATGTTTGAGTTTAATCAATCCAAAGTGGGTGAAGATCATTTGAACGCCCAGTTTCAAAAGAAAAGAGGAAGCTCTTTTTCTCACGTTGCTCATAAAAGTTATTTATTGAGACATGCTACATCACTTCCTAAAAGAGCAGTCAGCTAGAAAAAACAGTTAGAGGAGTAAAAAGACACACCTAGGCACTTTACCCATTTTTGGTTTTCACTGTAATGAAATTTGCTCTCTGTAGTTGTTATATATATCTTATTTAAAGCTGGAATAGACTGCTGTATGCTAGAGCAAGCAGACCAGAAAAGCTTAAACCATATTTGTTCCACATCTGAGGTAGATTGAGGGTGATAGTAGAACCGAATCTAATATGTATACCGAGGGAAAAAAGCATCTGGTTTTACTCATTGTGTTGATTTTCTACTGCCAGGTAAGTTTTTTTTTTTTCTTTTTAGAAACCATTCAAATCCATTCCTTTTAATAAGAATATTTGATCAGCATGATTGTTGGTTGTTTTTTTTAAATTACCATTTTGTGGCCCTTTTATGTTTGTATGTAAAGTTTATTATAAATATAATGTATTATTATAATTTAAAGGTTACTCTCAGTACTTCAAAACTGCTGAATGCATCCTCTGCTGTTATTGATGATCTCTATGATGGATGCCGTGAAGAAGCCATGAAGAAGTTTAATCCTGACGTTTTAAAACAAGAGCTTGGCAAAAGTGAAAAACTGCAGAAAGCTTGGAACAAATGGGAGCAAGAGAAAACAAGAACAAATTGTTCATCAAAGATCCCCGGAGGAAGTAAAGAGCACACCTCTGCCCTGTCCGTCTTCTACTACTACAGGGGTACAAACTTTATTAAGGAGCTGAATAATGCAGTGGAGATGATGATGACAAATGTTACCACATATGAAAATGACTTTCATTTCAAGGCCCTTCATTTCCTACTGATGGATTCCATGAAGTTGTTGAAGCCAAAGGAATGCAAGGAGGTATATTTAGTCCAGGAGGAGCAAATAAAACAAGAACCAAGCTCAAGTGTAAGGTTTGCAAGTTTCATCGTTGCTGAAACAGACTTGGAATTGATTGATTATGTAGACCAAGTTGTTCTTAAAATAAAAACTTGCTTCTACGTCGACCTGGGGGACCAGCTTTGTCAGAGATATCTTGGTAAAATACTCCTATCTCCAGCTGAAGTCTTCACCGTAGAGACCGTAGCTAAAAAGGAGAACAGTGATGGTGATGAGTTCATTGAAGTGGTCTTGGCCCATTCTGCTCTGAGAAGCAACCACAACTGTATCATGTTTTCAAGGTAAGACCTCTTTAAAGTTAAACAAATATCCACATTAAAACAAAGTAAAAACCTATGTCCTCATCAAACTTCAGGGAGTCAGTGAGTAGTTATCCAACCTTTTGAATTGTTCATAAAGAGTACACTAACTAGTATCACTTTAAGTCATTCCTGATAACCTTTTTTAGCATATAGCACAGAGCCAAGCTGACTGTAGCAGCAAGAAAATTGAAGACGTCAGGCTGAGAATATAAATTGTGTATCTATAGGAAAGTTATTTTTAAAAAGCATTGCTTTAAGAGCACCGATATGCAATGGTAAAGAGTACTGTCACTTTTTTCCCAGCTTGCAGCACCTACAAGGACTTCTTTCCACTTCCCCCTGCAACCTCCCCTTCCATCTATCCCGACCTCTCCACAGTTTACAGAGGAAAACAATATAAAAACCTTTGATTACTCCATGTCATCCTTTCCTCTAAAAGTGTGGATAATAAGTTTACATAACAATATTTTTCTAAGTGTGTTACACATTTCTTGGTGGCATGTTTTTAATAAAAATTAGAGGCAACCCACTACATGCACTGATCAACACAGACAATGTAGAGGACTACATAATCTTACCACACCCAGTGTTATGTCCTGTCACGCTCATTTTTACTCATTCTTCAGCTATTTGCATTGTTCTGGGTTCAAAACAAATTAGACAAAAAACTGCTACCATGCCTGCTGTAAAACAAATTACACTCCCAGTTTAATAGAAAACAGATTGTGTGTGGGTGTGTGTGTGTGTGTGTGTGTGTGTGTGTGTGGGTGTATTTAAAACCAATTTTCTTTATCCCCTCAGGTCTGCAGCTGACATCAATGCCCATTTGTTTCTTCCTCTGCTTGCAGCATTAGCAATATTGTCCACATGTTTGTAAAATAACTTCTTCTGACCTTAAATTTATCCAAAAAAAAAAAAAAAAAAAAAAGGTTTTTGTAGATGTCTCTTTAGTAAAATCCATCAGATAGCTGAGAACTGGCTTAATAAAATGTTTTCATCTCATAAGTGTTTATAAAAGTAAACAAAACAATACTTAAAGTTAAAATGTTTTTGCAATGGGATCGCATAGAGATATGTCTCATTTTAAGATCGAAAAGCTAAAGAAAGTCAATGCATGATTTAGATTTGCTAAAAACACAGATTGAAGCAAATTGGGAAATATTTTGCTATTACTCTTGTCAAATTGTGAAATATATGAGTTAAGAGAATGAAGCTAGGACATAGTGGGATTGGAGTCATTGCAAATAGGCATTTTGTTCCGGGAACTATAGTTATTTTTATTGGTTATAATTCTACCAGAATCAGAGATAATGCCGTTCAAGATCATTATTTGTTTAAATGGACTTGTGGAACTAAATGTAATTTGATGGCCACTGACAGCCTGGTGGAAACTATGCAAAGTATTCATTTTACATATGTTACATTAACCTTGTTAATTAATTTAACAACAAAAAAAAAATCCCCTAGGTCATTATATTCACTTGTGAACTTTATGTTGTTGTTTTTTTTCTGAAAGGGTTTATATTTTACACTGTTTTTATAAGCTGTGTGAGATAACAAGACAAGTGTGTTCAATTCAAGAAAAGTCATCCATCAAAGGAAAGAGAACAGCATTTTATAGTTGAAGTTACTGTAAGCACATATTGTGCTGACTTCAGCGGAGACTATGAGACTATGAATAAGATGTTGACATAAAAGAGGAAGAGCCTTGGAACAGTTAAGAGGAATTTACTTGAATTGAACTTGAGTTCATTGAACCTACTTTCCAGGGATTCACTTAAGTCAAGTTATTTTCCTATTTTTCTGTCTTGAAATAACAACATTTAACCTCATTGACATGTTATATTGAACTTGTCAGTTGTAAAGGACAATAAAGATCATAACCAGGAATGTTTTGGTCACTTTTTACAGGGATCCACCATGAAGGCATCTGTTGTAATATTTTCTTTCTCATGTGAAATGAAAGTATCTGATTCTACTTTTCTATTTCTTCTTTTGCCAATAAATCATGTTAAATGTGTAAATGTTTTCCAAAATGAATAAAAGAATTATTGATATAAACCTTAGTGTGCAGTGGGGTCAAAAGTACACACACGTGTTACTTAAGTAGAAGTATAGATACTCTAGTTTAAAAACACTGGTAAAAGTTGAAGTATCTTGACCTCTTTACTCAAGTAAAAGCAAAAAATTATGTGCTCCAAAAACTACTTCAAGTTTAAAAATATAAAGTAACCTTAAAAAAAGGCAGCCAGATGCCACTACATGAATTGAAAGCTTAATTTTTTGACTCTTTCGAAAAATTCTATGAGATAGGGCCAAGGATGAGGGAGGTCTTGTTGGTCTCCATCTCCCGATAAGCTCTCGCCTGTTTCCAACCTTTCAGACATTTCTACATCTTTCTGAATCCAACATTGTAGTATGGCATAGACAATTCACGTTTGCAGTTTGATGAACCCCTGCTTGCTTCTGATGATTTTCTTTAGCTAACCAATGAGTGTTTGCGTTATATGACACATCCAGTTACACTGGTTTTCACTAGATGTGGATGGAGCCAATGATCTGCATTGGATGGAGCACATGATGTGAAATAAATATTTATAAACATTAAACCGAAGCCAACAGTAACTAGTAATGTTAGTTTTAACAATGTATGGAATAGAAAGTACAGATACTTGTGTGAAAATGTAATGAGTAGAAGTCAGAAGTAGGAAGAAAAATA
>NW_015150779.1:476295-482399 GCF_000732505.1 Cyprinodon variegatus
TATCAAAAAAGTACTCCAGAGTGTTGTTCAGCATGGGGGTGAGTAGAAAATGAAGGCTAATCATGTTTTGGGTGTACTATTCCTTTAAGTACAGCCATGTCAAGTAACAAAGTACAAATACTTTGTTACTTGACACCTGTTAGTGTGTGCTACATTCCAATACTAAACAAATCAAAGAAATGCTAATGTAATAATTTATAATTCAGACATGCTTGCTGTCAGTTTCATATGATCCATCTCTCCAGCCACATTTAAATATATGTGAATTCTACATATTGTTAACACAAGTTTGCCCTACTTGTGAGAATGTCTTTTCAAAACCATGATAGAATACAACAAAAAAATAGCATTACTATGAAATACACATCTGTACTAAATCCCAACTTTAGAGTCACAACAGGTATATAGTCTCATCACAAGCTTTTTCTGCAGACCATGAAAGTGAGGAGAAAAACAACTTTGTGGCTCTGGACAAGTTTGAATTTAGGAGCAAAATGAGCCCAGCTAAGGGCTGCACAGTGGAGCGAGTTTGCATGTTCTCCCTGAGAATGCAGGGGTTCTCTCCGGGTACACCGGCTTCCTGCCAAAGTCCAAAAACATGAGTGTTAGGTTAATTGGCATATCTAAGTTCTCCTTAGGTAGGGTTACCAAACGTCCGTATTTCCAGGGACATATCCATATTTCACATCCTGTCCCGGGGTTTTTTTTGAAAGTGAGGAAATGTCCTGATTTTTTAAATTACCTTAATTGGACCATTAAATTTACAGGCGCTAGGGCACTGCGCACGACGCTGTATGTTTACCAACGATTTACAAAAGAGTTTCCCCGCTTTCAGTCCGGGTCGAGACAAATGGGAGGCCTTGTGCACATATGTCTCGGTGTCCAATGGAGGTGCAAGGGATCTGAAAAGCCACCTGGACTCCGAAAGTAAAGATAGTCTATTGATATGTTTGTTCGTTTTTGGTACATTATGAATAATTTTTGCTACACAAGAGGTATTTTTTGTTAATTAGCTCATTTGTTAATTTATTTTTTCCAATAGCCAACAGAACAGACATTATTTCGTTCATTGCTGAGGCTGAGCATCATCTGTTATTGGGAGTTGAGAGTTATTGTTAACTTTTATTGTTAAGTGAGGGATGTTTAGATGAAACATTGTTTCTTTCATTGTGCTATTCATTCATTACAGGAATTGTTAAGCATTTTTAATAAATACATTTTGAATGAAATTATCGTTTGTTATTGGAGTTATTGCTGTTGACTTTTAATATTATGTTAAGTGAGTGCATGCCACAGACATCTCTATGCATGGGAACGCAAACCCCCCCTGAAATCTCTATAGTACTGAGTGCAGGAGAGGAATGTCATGAGCCCCTTGTGCTAAATGAACTATTGATAGGAAGCATCCTGCTTCCTCTTCCTTTCTGCCCCCTTCCTGCAAGCACTACTTGGGCAAATATCAGGCCTACAGCTCGCACACATGTGCTTAAGTTTCCTTATAAATTTGCCCAATTCAGATTGAGCCACGGTCTCACATTTGTATTAACAGATTTACCAATATAGCTAATCCAAACCACCCTAAAACAGAAAAAAAATATTTTGATCTAATGTTATTAAGAAATTAATGTCATGGAATTTGGGGAATATGTCAATATTTGGGTTAAATGTTTTACTTCCCACAATGGGGAAAGTCAACCTCTGTATTTAACCCATCCCTTTGGGGAGCAGTGGGCTTCCACTGTGCAGCACCCCGGGAGCAACAAGGGGTTAAGGGTCTTGCTCAGGGAGCCAGAGTGGAGGCTGTGGGAATGAGAGGGACTTGAACTCAAAACCTCCAAGACCCAAGGGCAATGCTCTAACCACTAGGCCACCACTCCCCATTTTAAGTCGCATCTACTGTAAGACATAACCAAATCTCTTTATTTAGTTTTCTCCAAAAAATGTTCCTCTTGTTTTCTCCAGAAGTCTCTTCTGGAGCATCTTTATTGCATTAATATTTAGTTACATCTTTTGTAAAAATGCTTTCAGCTTAAGTTTGAAATATGTGGAAGAGTTACTAAATACTGTCTGGCTCTTTTTTCCCAGGAAGCTGGTGTAGGTTTTAGAGATGGTCACATGTTACTTGGTATCTTTTTTATCTCATTGGACAAACAGGTTTTGAGTTTAATAAATCAAAAATATGTAAACAGTGGGATTTTTTACACACAGTTTAAAAAGTAAGAAGGGAAGCCTTTTTTTCTTACACCACTGACTGCTCAAAATATTTGAAATTTCCCTTTACCGGTATAAATGTTAAGCGTCTCTATGATTAAAGAGCAAATATAGATAAGAAAAGCTAAAAGTATATTGGTGGTACATCTGAACCAGATCATGTGTATGGCCCAACAGCTGACTCTCTAACATCCTTGAGGAAAACTGCTTCACTCATTTTTTTCTCTTTCTACTGCTTACGTTTTGGGCCCAGACATGGATGAACACTGTTACACACAGATGGCATAACATATGTGGAATAAAAGGAACTCTTTGTCTAAAACCATTACGGTAAATTTTAACCTTCCTTACACAAAGTTAGAGGCTGCTGGCCAGGCAGACTTGAAGGTTTGTAAATCAGCCAGAGCTTCATACTTTAAAATTTAAACTAGAGTTGTTTCAATTCCGATACCAGTATCTGAAATCCCTCAGATACTGCCAAAAATGCTGGCATTTTGTATTGGAGTCCAGGCACCATGTTATTTAAAACAGGAATCTATTTACTGGTTAGTTCTGTTAGTTCTAATGCAGTACTTCTTCACCGCTCTTAAACCAGTTGTGCTGTGCTGCCACCTGTTGCTTGCTGTGAAGAAGAGTTGATCACCTGACGGAGACGGAGCTTGCCATTACTACTAGTACTACTGTTTTTGTTTTTTCTCTATTCAAAAAATAAATGGCTTAAACTTGCTGTATTCATTCATGTTTCCATTCAAAGGTTTAAGCTCCGCTAGGCCTTACCAAGATGATAATCAATCACAGGTGCAGGTGCAGTATGACTGTATATATTTTTTGTAACATCCTGCTATCGGTACTTGGTATTGGCCGATACTCACAGCAAAAGCATCAGAATCCTATCAGGAGAGAAATAATGTATTGGAACATCTCTACTTGAAACCAAAACTTACTTATGAACAGCTGAAAGTACATCTTGCAGTCGTAATGGGTTTAATGAAACGAACAGGCCTAATCTTTCTATCTCCTACAGAAACATTTGATACAGAAGAGAATCTGCTTCTCTAAGCATCACCATAAGATGTTTTTTACATCTCAATCTGCTGACATTAAACATTTTATAACTTTATGCTGGTGAAGTTTCTCAGTAATCCAGGTCATTGTCAATCCATAGTCATTTTGAAATATTATTTTTCATGCTAATATGATTTAAAATGTTTCAATCACTGTGAAGTAAATACTGTAGTGTGTTAAATTGTTCAAATGTTATAAAAGATCCATTGAGATAAAATTGATATCATTTAGCATGAAATCAATATAAATATTTCACTTACTAAAGTGGTCCTGTTGGGTTTTAATGACAGACGACACACAGATCTATCGTTATCTCATCCCATCTATCACTTGCGTGGCCCAATAATTTCCAGAGTAATCTCTGATGCCTGAGAGAAGCACCAGCCTCCACTCTATGAGGATAGAATGGCTTAGACATTGGATGGACAGGTGGTAAAGGTCTCATTTAACAAAAATGGAGAATCAAATATAGTTGAGAATTGCTTGAACTTCATGGGGCATAAATCCACATGTTCTCCTAACAGCGTCACGCACTTCCTTCAGGTATGTCGAAGCCACTAAATAAAGACTGAAATCATTATTTCACTATGTGACATTATCATTTGGGAAATAGCCATCAGAAGATAAGAGCAATAAGGGCATAAAGGGATAGCCATGGTCAACATCAGTGCAGCGGCATTGATAGATTGGCAATCAACTCCTACTGATGGCCCCAAAGCATGGCAAGAAAATATCCAACAGAGTATGACAAAACCACCACCAGTAAGTCATTCAAGTTGCTGACCCTAAAATTGTGGAACTGAAACTTACCACATCATGAAAGGATTTTCCAATCTGTGATAAAATGTTGGTGACTCTGTGTGAGTTGTAGCGTCAGCTTCCTGTTCTCAGCTGTATGGAGAAGCATTCATGGGAACTCCTGCTGTTGAAGCCACTAAGTCTGACTTGTTACTCAACTTAGTTTAGTGTATTCATATAGTGGAAATTCAAAACACATGTCAACCCAGGGTACTTTACAGTGCATTTGTGGAAGAGTGCCAGTGATTTTATCTTTAATAGAATCAATCTAACTTTTAAGGAAACCCATTAAATCATTATTGCCTAGAGCTAGGAAAATAGACAGCTCAACACGGCTATGCACTGTGTGAGTTTGGCAACTGTTTTAAAAATAAACCTAGGATTGTTCTTATTCTCCTCTGTTAATGAAGAGAATCACACTTGTTTTGTTGTAAAAGGGGTCATTTTTATATCAGTAAACTGTTGTTGTTTTTTCAGATTAAGTAGGATTCCGTCAGTTTCCTGGTGTTTTGCTTCTATGAATGCAGCTCAGTGAGGGTTATGTTGTTTAAAGCAACATTCAGAGAATGAAAACCCTGTCATTGAAGCGGCCTATAAATTTGTGAAGGGGAATAAATCAAATAACTCCCCTCTGCAATGTAGTTCTTTGATACTTAGAGGAGAAAAAAAAGGAAAAAATATATATAATATATAACTTTTTTATGTGATAATGAAACCTTAATTTGGGTGATAACTCCATTTATTTAAATTTGAAGATTACTAAAAAGTGGTCAGATGGGACAGGGTTGTGTGGAAATACTATTATTTCATTATAGTCAAAGCCATAAGTCAGCACACGGTCCGAGGGTCGCTGTCCAAAGTCAAAGTATCTCAAACTATAAGGATCTTGTCAGTTTTTTACACTATGTCAGATAGCAGGTCTAAAAACTGATCTAATAAATCAGTTAAGGCCTGAAGGAACAACAGCAAATTAAAAAGAGAAGTGGTTTTGATGAGGGAATCTAAGGGTTAGATGTTTGAAATAATTGTAACTACTGGCCTTGAACTACGCAATTAATTCAGTTCAATTCAGTTTATTTATATAGTGCTAATTCACAACACATGTCATCTCAAGGCACTTTACAGATGATTCAACCAGATCATACAGTCAGATTGGTTTAAAGTTTCTTATCTAAGGAAAACCATTTGATTATATCGACTCATTCACTCAAAGGCAAACCCTCACAGTAAGCATGCTTGTAGTAACAGTGGAGAGGAAAAACTCCCTTTTAACAGGAAGAAACCTCTGACGTGTGCGCAGGTAAATCCCTCCTTTGAATTGAAACGTTTTTCTACAGACGTGCTTATAATGTGGCCAGAGTAATTTTTTATTTTTCATCAGCACATGCATTTTTACACAAACAACTTAATTGTTCTTAATAATAAACTTACTTCAATATTGCATTCGTGTCACAATATTGCATTCGTGTCACAAAAGAATCTCTTTTGTTAACCATTAGTGAATTTGATTTTATTTGTAAAGAAGAGTAGATACATTCATTTATAATTGTTTAAACTGTATCAACAATACCCTTTATTTAGGAATAAACAACAGTTTATGTCAAACACAATTTCAGAAAGAAATTAAATCTCTGTATAAAAAGTTCTACAAACCTATAATTATATTGTACAGTATACAATATAATATATATATATATATATATATATATATATATATTTTTATGTGTGTGTACTCTGCACTTTTGTACTGGTACTATACAAAAAAAATCAAAGGCATTAATTACATTACATTACATGCAAATCATAAAATGTTGATGACTTCTTGGTTTCCTGTCAACATACAGCTGGGCTTGAAAGTTTACATAATCTCCCATAAAAAAAAATAAACTGACACTAGTAATTCAAATAACACAAAACTGAAAAGTAAGAATAAACAAAATGTACTAAATAATAATTTTGTCAGAAGTCTGACTGAAAATTTCCTGAACATTACAGAAAAACACCTGAATTCAGTGATTTTAGCTCAAGAG